>NC_134406.1:236973980-237273980 GCF_038048845.1 Mixophyes fleayi | reverse complement strand
AGATCCAGACAAGCTGCAACTAAAGAAATCAGCAGCCACAGGTGGTGAAAGTGACAGAAACAGGTAGGAGAGAGCAGAACAGTCTGTGAAATGTTCTGATTCTAGTGGGACAGTCCCGATTTTTGTGACTGTTCTGCCCAATCTAAGGAGCATGCCAAGACTGTGTACTCTTTATATACACACTGCATTCTTTATATACTACACTTTCCTGCTAGCTGTCCTTCGTGGGCTCTAGTAGTTTGGTTACACCTCTCTCGTGGCTGGCCACACTCCCCCTGGTGGGCCTTTACCATTGTATTCCCCCTGTGGGCCCTTTATGCCCCAGTCCGACACTGGGTATAGACACAGAAATATTGGGGTGCTGGGTAGGTTTTTAAAAATACATTATATGCATTACACTTGCATTAAATGTATCGTTTCAACCTCTGTGTGTAACCAGCCTTAGCAGTAGACCCCCACACAAAGTCTATGATGGTACAATTCTGCCCCAATGATTTGTATATATATATAAAGACATATTAGTAATAATAGTAATTATCCAGTCTCATAAATGTTGAATACATCATTTACTCATCAAGAAAATGTACACAATGTATACTTACACTTAACAAGTAATACTTCCCTTTAATTTAAAAAATACACTATAAAGTATATCATATGAGTTTTGTACACAGTAAGAATTACATCAATTAGAGAAAGTATAATTACAAGTAAAGCAGAAATCAGAAGGTTGATTGAAAGCTTATTGTCTTTGAAACTGGAACAAGTAGAACCATTTCATTTTTATAATTTGCACTAGGTGCTATTCACCTATTTATATAGTACGGTGACAATTTAATCAACCCTCTGAAACTGGACAAGTCTGTCAGAATGATTGATGGCACTGCTGTTTGTAAAACATTAAAGCACTGAACACAAAGTTACAATATATTTGTGCCAAAGCTCCTGTTTGACCTTGCATAGAAAAACTTCTTATAAAGGTGGCAAAAAACAATTCTTGTAGCTGTATGACATTGTTTTCTCCATTGCATCTATTAAGTTATATTTTGGGGCTGATAAAATGGCATACATATATATCTATTTGAATTACTGAATAGAGACGTGGGAGATGAAATGCTATTTGGTCTCATGTTTTTTTAAAGCAGAAAAAGGTCAGGAAAAAAAAGAAAAAAATGTATCCATGTCTTACCTGGGTCCATGATTCATAAACCCCTGCTAATTTCTTATGCTGGTAATGCCGCTGAATAGTGCCGCCTTGCACATATGCTGCTAGAAAAGAAAATTGAAGATGTACTGCATACTGAACGGGACTTGAGTTGTGTGGGTTTGGAGAGTGTGGTGTTCTCTGGTGACCCACAGTTGGAGCATGCTCAGTAAAGACATACACTCACTTCCTGTCCCTAGCCACATCCCCTGCATCGCAGAAGAATAGAAAACTGGCAGTTCATTGCACAAGCTGTCAAATTATACTGGTGATCTTGTATTCCCATCTTATCTTTTGACGCACTACGTGTGCACCGACTCCTAGCTTTGTAAGTGGCAGCAACAGTGGTTGCCGACACCTGCATCTCACCTGTGTATATGTATGTGTTTATGTGTCAGCACAGTGGCTAAGTGGTTAGCACTTCGGCCTCACAGCACTGGGGTTATGAGTTCGATTCCTGACCATGACCGTGGAGATTGTTTGTTCTCCCTGGGTTTCCTCCTGGTGCTCCAGGTTTCCTCCCACACTCCAAAAACATACTGGTAGGTTAATTGGCTGCTAACAAAAATTGACCCTAGTCTGTGTCTGTGGCTGTGTGAGTGTGTGTCTATATTAGGAATTTAGACTGTAAGCTCCAATGGGGCAGGGACTGATGTGAATAAGTTCTCTGTACAGCGCTGCGAAATTAGTGATGATGATGATGTGTCTCGAATATTCTCCTGTGCCAGTGCATATCTAAAGAAAATGCCTCTTCTTCTGTGTGCACAAGACCTGGTGGTAACTGAGTAGAGGGGAACATGTATACCTTTGCAGCCTGGCTGGGCCGAAATGCAAAATGTAGACTTAACCTCATGTATCAAACTCCCATTGTCCCATAGATTGTAAGCTTGCGAGCAGGACCTTCTCACCTCTTTGTCTGTTTTACCCAGTTTGTTTATTAGTTTACTATGTTTGTCCCCAATTGTAAAGCGCCACGGAATATGTTGGCACTATATAAATAAATGATGATGATGGTGATGTCCAGCTCACAGGGAAAGTGGTCTCCTAAAGGTAAAGATCATGACTTGCCAGGTTCTATAGGTGTATTTTGGTAATTCAGAGCCTGGCGTCACAGTAAGGTGATGCTTCTGGCTCTGGTTTCCCTGGCATGTACCTATTTTGGTTTCAACTCTTTGGCTACATCCTCAACTACCTCTCTAGTTGCTCAGAGTTGATCAGTCTCCAGCAACTTGTCAGATTCATTCCTACACTGCTCCGACAATACCAGCAGCATCCCCTGCACTCCAAGATAAGGTTTTACCTGTGGCCACCAACTCTGAACTAGAACAACAGTTGGTGCTTCCAGAAGCTTTAGGGGAGACCGGGCCCAGCACCTGCAGTATGTGGCTCGATGCCATCTTATCTTTTAAGTAAACCCACAGAAATTGACTTTATTATTATTATTATCTTTTTTTATAAAGCGATGACATACTATGCAGCGAGGGGCTCATGACACAAACTAATTACATACAATGACATTAAACAAAAGGTAAAGATGGGCCTGCTCAAATGAGCTTATAATCTAAAAGGTGAGGAACTAGTAATACATAAGGTAGTGGAATAACCAATGTAGCTACTGGTGGGGAAAGTGTGGTTATTGCAAGACAGCAGCTTTATTAGCAATCCATAATAAAGCAATCATTGGCTAGTGTGATATATGTGCAGCTACCGGTGGTGCATCACTGTTGGAAGGGCAAGCCGTAGAAGGTGGAGACTGGACACATGAACCAGAGCTAGGATAGTTGTTCCCCATGATGTTTGGTAATAACTGCTGTCACTAAGGAGGCAGTGAAGGTCACCAAAGGAGTAACAGCGAAGGCAACATCAAAGACAGTTGACAGCAATGAACTCACTGGGTCCAGCATGGTTTTAAACAACCATGTCCTTGGTGTGATGGCGGAGGAACAATTGAATACGCCCCTTCAAGTCATGTTAGTCAAGTACTAGAATCCCAGAATATAGCAACTATTTCACATGGAAGAGGATACCGGTGGTGGGCATGGAATAATAGGTGCTCCAATTCAGCCATTTGAGCAGGGGAGAAGAAGCTGACGTAGATTATGGGAGGCCCAGAGTCTCCACAAAATAACACTTCTGGATTTTGCCCTGCTTGAGGACTTTGCCTTAATTTTTCCGCTAAGCACAGATATGAGTGGGGATAGTGAGCACCTTTGCATGGTGCCATTAGAAATAGCCTCGAGAAAGGAGCCAGCAAACCCAAATTTTGATAGGACAGAGGACATGTATCGCCAATGGAGTCTGTCAGATGACTTTTACGCATTTAAGGAGAGTAGCAGCAAGGGACAGTTATGAATGGAATGATATTCAGCCACACTAAACACCCACCTGACATTCTTTGGCACAACCAAGTCATTTCTCCCATGTCTTCACAAGTTGTAAGTGGTTTAAATTTGTGTGAATATGATGATGTGGGAGATAAGGCACAGAGCTGATTCAAAGCGCAGCAATCACTAACTGCTGTACATGTGCCATCATCTGATATATGGCACAGACTTGATGCAAGGTGTGATTATACTAACCTTGTTGAAGGGTTATGTCCTGGCCTTGGCAACCCTTCTGCTGGAAACGCAAGAGCCATTCAGCAGGGTTTGTTTGTTTTTAATAATAAAGCGTTTTATTGACATTTTTGGGATACATTGGTTACAAAAGCAAAATAAGAAACATACCTTATAACAAGGAAAGTAAAGGGAAGGGAAGACATCCGGGGAGACACTTCGGGGCGTATTCAATTGTTCATCCGGCCGCCGAAACAACGAGCGCGTTAAAACTATTACTGTTTATACGGTAATATTGCGCGTAAAAACCGTTAGTATGGTATTTTACTCGCTGAATTTCAGGAGCTGCGAGCTGAAATTCAGCGAGTAATTACCGTATTAACGGTAATAGTTTTAGAGCGCTCGTTTTTACGGCGGCTGGAGGAACAATTGAATACGCCCCTTCAAGTCATGTTAGTCAAGTACTAGAATCCCAGAATATAGCAACTATTTCACATGGAAGAGGATACCGGTGGTAGGCATGGAATAATAGGTGCTCCAATTCAGCCATTTGAGCAGGGGAGAAGAAGCTGACGTAGATTATGGGAGGCCCAGAGTCTCCACAAAATAACACTTCTGGATTTTGCCCTGCTTGAGGACTTTGCCTTAATTTTTCCGCTAAGCACAGATATGAGTGGGGATAGTGAGCACCTTTGCATGGTGCCATTAGAAATAGCCTCGAGAAAGGAGCCAGCAAACCCAAATTTGGATAGGACAGAGGACATGTATCGCCAATGGAGTCTGTCAGATGACTTTTACGCATTTAAGGAGAGTAGCAGCAAGGGACAGTTATGAATGGAATGATATTCAGCCACACTAAACACCCACCTGACATTGTCTGGGACCTGTCTAGTGGGATCTTTCCCAGATTTAAGGATAGTAATTATCTGGGATTCCAGCATTTCCTTAAGGAAAGCAGCAGGGGCTGGCTGGCAGACTTCAGCCCGGGAGGGCAAGCACATAGCACTGGACCATAAGTAGCAGCCCAGCCTTAAAGGGTGCTCTTCGGTACAATATATATTTATCAATATAAAAGGAGGCTATTTTAATGTTGCTTAACCCAGCGATACTTTATTATTATAAATGATAAATCTTAAATAATGAAAACAAAAAATGCAACAAAAAACAAACCTCAGTTTATATTGCATTTTATTTTATATGTTCCTTCTCCCTACAGCACTTTTGTTTTTTTACATACCTGGCTGATTATATTGGGGTATAAATCATATTATAGCAATAGATTATATAATATTCTATTACAGTACTGAACACGGCCTAATTTGTCAAAATGCCAAAAGCCATTTTGCTTTAAAAACCTGATGTTTTTGCCAGCAAAGGGACTTGCTTTTGCATTGGACTATATACTAATAGGGTTATTATTTGTTTTAGGGTTAACCTAAAACAAATAATATGAGCGGTGCTACTGGTAGGAGGAGCAGAGCACTAGCTGTCAATCTGACACCCTGGCCCAGAGCTGGATTAAGGCTCTGGGGGAAGGGGCTATGATGTAACATTGTTATAATTTTAGACAACTACACAGGAAATACTGTGTGCACTACAGTTAGGTGCACGCAGCTCTGCCTTCACGAGCAGTACAGTGTGAAGCAGAACATACCTCACAACTGTCCTTGCAGTCAAACCAAATCCTGACTAAGTTATACTGTCACCCAAATTCGGGACTGTCCCACCAGATTCAGGACAGTTGGCAGACTGTCCTGCTCTCTCCTACCTGTTCTTGTCACTTTCACCACTTGTGACTGCTGGTGTCTTTAGATCAGTTGCTACTTGTCTGGATCCTGGAATGTTGGTTGCCCTATTTGCGAAAAAAATGGGTACATGAAATCTAGAAAACTCCAACTAACCTCGGTGTTAAATCAATATAACACCCACGTTACATAAAGCCTCCCTTCAGCCCAAAATTAAAATAGTAAAATTCACATTTGATAAATAGATCTACTTCCCTCCAACTAGCCCTGACATTAAATTAATAGCATACACATTTAATAAATAGACCTATTTCCCCCCAACATGATATAGTATTCCCATTTAATAAACAAACCTATTTCTTTCCCTCCAAACAGCCCCAGCAATAAATTAAATAGCATTTACGTTTAATAAATATAACCATTTCCCACAACCATCCCAGGCATTAAAGAATTCATAATCACATTTAATAAATAGACCTCAATTTTCTAAACAGCCCCACATTTTAATTAGAAGCTCTCAAACCACCCCAGCATTAAATTAAAGGTCCGATCACCCCATCTTAACTTCATAGGCCCCACTAATAAATTGCCCCGCCACTCACAAAAAAATAGCACCCATAATTAGCCCCAACCTACACTCCACGATTAAATTAAGGTCCTCCTTCCCTCACACGTTATGTTAATATACTGTCCCTGCCCCCCCCACATATTATATTAATATACTGACACCCACACACAATATACTGTCCCACTCTCTCTCTCACACACACGCACACACACACACACACACACACACACACAATATACTGGCCCCCTCTCACACACACACACACACAAAATATACTGCCCCCCTTTCTCACACACACAATATACTGGCCCCCTTTCTCATACACAGACACACACACACAATATACTGGCTCCCTCACACACACACACACACACACACACCGACAATATACTGGCCCCCTCTCTCACACTCACACACACACACACACACACACACACACACACACAATATAGTGGCCCCCTCTCACACACACATCTGCACGATATATACACTGCCCCCCCTCACACACACACAATATATACACTGGTCCCCTCTCACACACAATACATACATGTGAGGAGGCGGGTGTGTAATGTGTTTTAGGAAAGGTTGGATAGTAGACCCCCGCCAGGTCCTCGCATTGCCTCCTTAATAGCATAAAATTAACAGTTGCGTTTCTAAGTGACGTGAATCTCACTGTAGCTATGTTGTAACTCCGGAATTGCTGACAGTCAGTTTTTAAACAAGTCAGAATTGAGTGCAGGAGTCAGTTACAGCATTCTGAATTTCAGTTCCGCTGTAAGTGCTGTTGGGATTCTCGTTGTGGCAAACGTGACTACCACCGATCTCCCCTGTATGGTTAAAGATGAATCCTGCCAAGACCAGGGTCACAGAAAGCTAGCCAAGTCCCACATATGTCAATGCTGAACAGCAATTCATACTACCGGCAATTTTTCAAAAATAATTGCACCTATCTCAGCCTTAACTTATAATGCTACACCTTGCAAAGGACACAATGAAAAAAAAAAATAGCAATGAATTCAACATGTGAATATATATTATAACTAAATTGTTATACCTTAAAACAACTTCTTCATAAATCATACTGTTTGTTTGAACCAGTAGTAAAAGATATCAGGAATGATTAGTCCAATATGGTGAATTATCCCACAAACTGAACCATGGAAGTTTTGCTCATTTGTGTATCGCAGGGATTCTAAACTGAAAATAACCAAAAATGTGTGTTCAGAAATACGTACTGCATTGTGTACATGGCTGCAGAGAAGTAATGCCACCAATATGATTTCTATTTAATTTCTTTTTCAAGAAGTTTTATGCAACGAAAATGCATAATGTGGTATAAATGAGTTCTAAAACTTCTTAACCAGTTTCAATTTTTATAAAATATGTATTTGCACCTGCAGTTTTTGCTTTTTTAGAAAATGTAATAGGCTGCAGTTGACAACTTGTTTTATTTAAAGTTTTTAAAAAAACAGCAAAAACCAAGAAAGGGAACAATAGCATCATAGATGGTAACAAGATATGCAGTTACAAAGAACAAAAATACAAAAAATGAAAAACATGTTTTTTTGCATATGGTAAAAATATATCACAATAAATGGATAATGTATTATAAAATGCACATTGTGTGGTTTTTACAGTAAACTTTTTATTACATGATATAAAGGGTTGAAGGATCACAATGTGTGGTTGGTGGACAGGGGTGAGGAAGTTGTATTGGTGGGCTTAGAATGGGGGAGGGAATGGGATGGCAAAAAGGGGGAGGGGTGGAAAACCAGTGGGAAATTAAGAACATAGAATCAATGGCAATTAGGCCTAATTATGTGGTATCTGAAAATGGGGTGTTGTACTATTTGTACCATTGGTCCCATATTTTGTGGAATTTTTAATAATGTTATTTCGTAAGCTAGTCATATATTCTATACTAGATATGGACCGTATGCGGTTAATTTCCTCCTTTTGGGAAGGAATTTATTTTCTTCCCGTTACGTGCTATCTGGAACTTGGCTGAACAACCGGTATGCATACTGGATTTATGGTTAATGTGAGCCTTGTGGTTGACTACTTTTACAAAGACAAATCACAACTGAGATTATCATAATCATTTAATTATATAGCGCCACTAATTCCGCAGCGCTGTACAGAGAACTGACTTACATCAGTCCCTGCCTCATTGGAGCTTACAGTCTAATTTTGCTAACACACACACACACAGACTAGGGTCAATTTGTTAGCAGCCAATTACCCTACCAGTATGTTTTAGGAGTGTGGGAGGAAACCGGAGCACCTGGAGGAAGCCCACGCAAACAGAGGGAGAACATACAAACTCCTCACAGAAAAGGCCATGCTTGGGAATTGAACTCATGACCCCAGTGCTGTGAGCCAGAAGTGCTAACCACTAAGCCACCGTGCTGCCCTGACTACTTTTACAAAGACAAATCACAACTGAGATCACAAAATTGTTTAGAATTGGTAGACAGTGTATATAGCTAAGAGTGCTGCCAATAAAATGTAGGTTATTCATCAGTCAATCTCAATGAGTTGCCAGTATTGTTGACTTTTATGGTCAAGTTAATAATTTTGAATGGAAAGTTAAGAAAAATTGGTACTAGGTGTGCTGGGGATACTGAAATTTATACTCATTTGCTCTCCAATGCACTTTCCTAGTTAGAGAACCAGGTATATTCACATGCAACAGGAAGTTACCGTATTTCCCCATGTATAGGACGCTCCACTGTATAAGACGCACCTATATAAATCATGTGAAAAAATTGAGGTTAAACATTATCCTCAATTTTTTCACAGAGTATTTGTGCAGCTTATACAGAGGAGAGACAAAGCTATAGTGGATTCTGACTTACCCTGTCAGATGATTCCTCTGTCTGGTAAAGTCTTCTGTCTTCTCTCTGTCTGATCCTGATGCTGGAAAGCCGCTTAAGGTCCTCTTCGCGATGTCCGCATGTCCTTTCAGGACCTTTACAAGGTCCTGATTGGAAAAACACCAAATGCAGAAACCGGCAGTGTGCGTTCTAACTGCGGTTCAAGCGCCACATCCGGTCATCGCAAAAAGGACCTTAAGCGACTTTCCAGCATCAGGATCAGACGGACAGAAGAAAGATGACTTTACCGGACAGAGGAATCATCTGACAGGGTAAGTGCTACTACCCCTGTATATGACGCACCCAGTTTTTAGACCCAAAATTTTGGGGAAAAAGGTGCGTCTTACACATGGGGAAATACGGTATATACATTCATGGCCTTACGTCCAATTGGAAGCAATATCCATTTAATACGCAGGCGTAAATTGCATCTGAAAAAATGGACAGGTATGTTGAGCCGAATACATCTCAGCTGATCATCATTATCAGTTCGTACCTTACACTAGTGGTTGAGCACCCACAAGTTTCCTGACAGGCACATGTGCATCTGAGTCTCAGTCTACATCAGCTGCATTTGCTCCAACACTCCCATAATGTATTTTGGCTACATTAACACGCCCCCTCCTTACCCCGTTTTGCCTTGTAAAGGAGCCACAAGCGGCCCTGAGCTCAAGATATGACTGTGTACATGCACAGAAGTAAAAAGTGTATTATATGCAGCATACTGCACTTTGCATTCCACTGTACATAACACCCGTAGGGGTATATTTACTAAACTGCGGATTTGAAAAAGTGGAGATGTTGCCTATAGCAACTAATCAGATTCTAGGGCCTGATTCATTAAGGATCTTAACTTGAGAAACTTCTTATTTCAGTCTCCTGGACAAAACCATGTTACAATGCAAGGGGTGCAAATTAGTATTCTGTGTTGCACATAAGTTAAATACTGACTGTTTTTTCATGTAGCACACAAATACTTGATAGCTTATTTGTACACTGACATTTAAAGTTGATATTTGTGTGCTACATGACAAAACAGACATATGTGCAAAACAGAATACTAATTTGCACCCCTTGCATTGTAACATGGTTTTGTCCAGGAGACTGAAATAAGACGTTTCTCAAGTTAAGATCCTTAATGAATCAGGCCCCTAGTTATCATTTATTTAGTACATTCTACAAAATGCAACATCTCCACATTTTCAAATCCGCAGTTTAGTAAATATACCCCTTAGTGTCACTCATTAAGCCCAATTAAGACCCTTAGTTAAATAGTAAATTTGTTAATGCATGAGTGTGAAAAACATATATATTTATCTTGTGGTGGTAAAATTCATGTTGTTTGTGTATTTTTAAATGACACAGATTTCACAACCAGGGGCATAATTACGTGGATAGTTTCCCCTGGCAGCCAGATGGAGCAATTTCAAATAGGGAGCAGTTATGGGTGGAACATACATTAGTTGCAGTAGAGGAACACCATTAATTAGCAAAAGTCATCCTTTAGCATATATGAAACTAATATTAAAACTTAATCCAACCTCAACGTCCCCTTTAATACTAATGTCAATAAAATATCAATACAATAAAACACTCTCCTTTTCTCCTGTGGCTTATCTCACAGCTGCAGGGCTCTATATCTTTAGGTATAACTGCATTCTCTAACAATGAAAACTGGAAGAGAAATAGTGTTTCAACTAATATTGTCTCAGGTGAGTAATAAGGGATTCTTCCTGGAAAATATGTGGAGAAAAGTAGACCGAACTATTCTTTAGCAAAACAATAATACATCTACAATACTACAGGCAAAGCCAGAATGAGCGGAACACAAAATATGTCACTATCATTGTAGCATTCATTTTTATTTTTGTGGGTGATCTAGGAACACATTGCAGCTTAGTTTTTTATTTACAGTTGGCAAGTGGGTACTAAAGTGCCAGTCTGGTACAATATAATGCCAACATATGTGTAATCTATGCCTATAATAGAAGTACAATGTAGCGTAAAAAATGTAAAATGCAGAAGTAAGATTCTAAAGCCTTCTCGAAAATAATGCCTTATAGTAGGCATGTCAAACTGCTGCATTGGGAGCACAGCTGGACACTGCAGAGAAGTGCTGATCCCTTTTCATGTACACAAACTAGCAAACACATTTTTGCTCCGTTTTGTCAAATCATTCGATTAGACTTAAAAGAACTTATTTTTAATTCTATGCTTTTCAAGATAATATACAGTATGCTAATCAATTATATGAAATTCAAATGTCAAGTTAATGTTTTGATCTGTATTCTTTGGATTGGTGCTGCTTTATTCGCAGCCTTATTGGGCCTGATTCATTAAGGAAAGTAAAGGGGAAAAAAATGAGTAACTTTGAATCTTGGCAAAACCATGTTGCATTGGAGGGGGATGCAGATTTAAAATGTAATGGCAGATTTATAGTTGGGGTAAGGCATGTTCTAGATCAACTTTAAATTTCAGTGCACAAGTAAAGCTATGAAGTATTTGTGTGCTACATGAAAAAAAAACATCCAGTATTAATCTTATGTGCAAAATAATAAACTAATTTGCACCCCTTGCATTGTAACATGGTTTTGTCCAGGATAAAGCTTACTCATTTTTTGCCTTACTTTTCTTAATGATTCAGGCCCATTGTGTCTCTACAAGACTACAAGAACATGGCACAACAGTCAGTCTCACTTGACAGTCAGTCTCATTTCTCTTGCTCCATTCCCTCATATGGTCTGTGTAACGCCCCCTGCGGGGAAAAGACAGGGACAGACGCACACAAAAGAATTTACCTTGTAAACGATGGTCACCTCCAGTCCGCTTCCACTTTCCCAGCTGCGATCCTATCCCAGCAGATCCGCAGCCGCAGTCACCTCCAATCACGTCCCTCTGAGATAGAGACAGAGATTACGGCCGTGCCTACCAGGTAAGGGCTGTCCGAGACTACGGCAAAGGACAAGGACACGGTCAGTCCAAGCTCCTTGCCGCCTCCTCACTTTGTTCTTGCCAAGACGCGGGGGACTACAGGCACTGAAGGCCAAGACTAATCCGAGGACTAATCCCGCCTCAAGTGCCTCACACACCTGCCGGTGAGGGCCTAACCGAAAGGGGGAATCGAGCGTGATACTCACCGGGACACTCCCACTTCCGATCCGGTTCTCCTGCACCTTCCCGACTCCTGCGGATGACAAGACACACAGCCTCCCTCTACGCTCTCCGTGAACTAAGATGGCACCCACAAACTGGACTAACTACAAACGGCGACCCGACCCTAACAACGTTCTAATGGTCGGCAACGCAACTACGTCAAACACTAGGACTAACTAAATGTGGTGCACTAACGGAACTAATAGTTACACGCTACGGGGAACACCAGCCGGTGTTCACAGCCTAAACCGGAGGGCGGTTCCTAACCCCCTCACCCAGGTCTTACCAAGAAGCTGCCTTCTTGCTATGGAGTCACACACAGGCCCTAAGTACGGGTTCTTTAAGCCCGGCTGAGGCTCAGTAAAACAGCACACTAACCCGCGGGCCGACTGCCGCACGGAACAGCCGATCGAACTGAACCGCCCGACTGCCTGTACTCGGGTATCTCACACGTGTCCCTTCGTCCGGAACCACAGGTCCACCTGCACGGAACCGGCCTTGAGGACCCTTGATCAGAACCACGGCCGCCCCTGGAACTGCCTCAAGGTGTGCTGTACTGCCACCAACTCACTCAGCCACCCCCCTCTGGGTACCAGTGTGACCCCGGGGACCTAAGGGACAGGGAAACTACATGTGTTCTCCCCTGACTATGTGTATGCTGTTACTTACACTTGTCCCCACACAGCACGGGTTAGCACAGGAAAACCACAGGAAACAAGAGCCTACCTTTAATGGGGGCCTGACGTCTTGCCCCTGGACACAGTTAGAAAGCACACCAAAATACTGTAATGTAAACTACACTCGCCACACAGACAGAATAAATAGATACAGTCTACAGTACTTTGCCGCTACTTACCCGAACACACCGCTGCTAGCCAACCAGCAGGTTGCTACAGCACCACGGGAGCCTACGCTCGACCGTACCTCCTAACCACGTGTGCTCACCTCACACAGGACCGCGCCTACTCTCACGAGGCTCCCACGCCTCTACCTCACACCACCAGGGCCTTAGGCCCTACACACCATGGGTCTCTGCCCAGCTACACACAGAGCCTTCTGCTCTGACTAATGGGCCTCAGCCCCCTCTCTAACCCAGGGCTCTGAGCCCACTCACTAGGGCCTTATGCCCTACTACCTAGGGGGTCCTAGCCCCTGCCTGAGGCCTGTGGCCTTCCTAACTAGCTGAGGGCCTTGTGCCCTTAATAGCAGATGGGCTACCAGCCCCTAACCAGGCCCTCTGGCCTTCCTATGGCCTCTAGGCCCCTAACTACCTAAGGGCCTTGTGCCCTTGTACCTCTGGGGCTCTGACTCCCCCTTTCTAACTAACAGGGGCTTGTCCCCTTTATATCAGTATACTAATGGCCTACTGGCCCACTACTTCGTTGGGGCCTAGTGCCCAGGTCCCTGGGCCTTGTGCCCCTACTATACAGTGTGCCACGGGCCTTGTGCCCGACTGTGCCCACGGGCCTAGTGCCCGAATTTACGTTGAGTATACTTACCTGCTCTGCGCAGGATACTCAACTTGACACGCCGTCTTCTGTTTTCTTCTGCGGGTCTTCCAGACCCTCCAGCCGGCGGCGCCTCTTCTCCGCTTCGGCGCTGGGTCTCCAGTTGCAGCTGGGGCGGGGGCGCTCTCAGCCCTGACAAGGGCTCCCCGCCGGCGATCTCCGCTCCGGCGGCTTGCTAGGAGTCTTCTGGCGGCAGGGTAGCTCACGGCCCTTACAAGGGCCCCCTGCCGCCGCTGCTGCTGGCTCTCTTGATGGACGTCTTGAAGAGACGTCCTCTCTCTTCTCCGCCGACGGACTTCTCGCAAAATGGCGCCACCCGGCGACTTATATAGTCGCCGGCGTGACGTCATCAGCCGGCGCGAGCGCTGATTGGCTCGCGTCGGCGCCAATCTTTTGAATGGCCGGGCGCGAGCCGCGATTGGCTCGCGCATCCGGCCGCTGATTGGCCAGCGGGGAAAGATGAGCCCTGATTGGCTCATCCTTCCTCCGCGGACGGGACCTGCAGAAAGAAAGTTATACTCACCGCCGCTGGATCGCTGGACGGGTGAGTACTTCTCCTCTTCTTTCTTCACCCACTTGCAGGGCTCAGCTGCCGGGGGACTCTTCATCCCCTTCCCGGGCACCAGGTATATCTTCAGCCCCTCCAGGGGCATAGCGATGGCGGGCACCTTCGCCCGCTTCTCGGGCACCATCTCCACATTTCCGCCGCCTTTTTCCATTGTGGTCCCCACAATCGACGTCTTCTCCTCTACGTCCACCTCCAAGGGTCGCTTACCGGCATCCCTGACTTGCGTCCACCGGGTCCTTCGCGGTAAAGCCCTCTCGCGCAGGATCCACACCATCCTGGCAACTTCCTCGCCCGAAGTCGGTATCCAGGGAGTCTCTTCCTCGGCGCATGCCGGAACCTCCCATACGTCCGATACCTCCTCGGTTGTGCGGGAAGCTTCTTCAGAAGGTGACAACATCCACCACTCTCCAGCTGCGCTCTCTAAAGTACAGTCTTCTCCAGGCAGTACTTCTTCAGCAGCTCTCTCTTCCGGGGTACTGATGGCTTCCATCCTCTCAGGTACCACCGGGCAGACATCTTCACATGTCTCCGGACACAACGTTGCCCCGTGGAGGGTCTGCTCAGTTCTCCCTTCGTCTTCAGGGACCAACTCTTCCACAGCCACGGACAAGTCGTCTGACGTATCCGACGTCTCCAATACCCCGGCTCCAGCATCCGGCTGACGCGGGTATTCCTGTCGCGAATCTTGCTTGGACGGGACGATCACCTGCGATCCGACAGTCAGCAGGCTCTGCCGATCCTTCCCTCCAGATTCCGACTTCTCTTGAGACCATGGATGGAAGGCTTCCTCGTCCTTCCACTCGAAGACTTCTACGTCTTCCCATTCATCGGAGACTTCTTCGTCCTCCCATTCATCAAAGAGCTCCTCGGCAACTGGGCACTGGTATGCGAAGTGTCCAGGCAACCCACACTTCCAGCACAGCATTTCTTCCACCGGTTGCCGTTTAGTACCTTTGCTCTTCTTCTTCCTTGTCTCACAACGTTCCAGGATTTGCTTCGTGAACGCTGCCACTTCGTCACGAGAGATGACACAGCTGTATCCCTCGTACAGCGGAATGATCCCCCGATGAGCCATCGTTGATCCTGCCGACTACGCCAAAATGTAACGCCCCCTGCGGGGAAAAGACAGGGACAGACGCACACAAAAGAATTTACCTTGTAAACGATGGTCACCTCCAGTCCGCTTCCACTTTCCCAGCTGCGATCCTATCCCAGCAGATCCGCAGCCGCAGTCACCTCCAATCACGTCCCTCTGAGATAGAGACAGAGATTACGGCCGTGCCTACCAGGTAAGGGCTGTCCGAGACTACGGCAAAGGACAAGGACACGGTCAGTCCAAGCTCCTTGCCGCCTCCTCACTTTGTTCTTGCCAAGACGCGGGGGACTACAGGCACTGAAGGCCAAGACTAATCCGAGGACTAATCCCGCCTCAAGTGCCTCACACACCTGCCGGTGAGGGCCTAACCGAAAGGGGGAATCGAGCGTGATACTCACCGGGACACTCCCACTTCCGATCCGGTTCTCCTGCACCTTCCCGACTCCTGCGGATGACAAGACACACAGCCTCCCTCTACGCTCTCCGTGAACTAAGATGGCACCCACAAACTGGACTAACTACAAACGGCGACCCGACCCTAACAACGTTCTAATGGTCGGCAACGCAACTACGTCAAACACTAGGACTAACTAAATGTGGTGCACTAACGGAACTAATAGTTACACGCTACGGGGAACACCAGCCGGTGTTCACAGCCTAAACCGGAGGGCGGTTCCTAACCCCCTCACCCAGGTCTTACCAAGAAGCTGCCTTCTTGCTATGGAGTCACACACAGGCCCTAAGTACGGGTTCTTTAAGCCCGGCTGAGGCTCAGTAAAACAGCACACTAACCCGCGGGCCGACTGCCGCACGGAACAGCCGATCGAACTGAACCGCCCGACTGCCTGTACTCGGGTATCTCACACGTGTCCCTTCGTCCGGAACCACAGGTCCACCTGCACGGAACCGGCCTTGAGGACCCTTGATCAGAACCACGGCCGCCCCTGGAACTGCCTCAAGGTGTGCTGTACTGCCACCAACTCACTCAGCCACCCCCCTCTGGGTACCAGTGTGACCCCGGGGACCTAAGGGACAGGGAAACTACATGTGTTCTCCCCTGACTATGTGTATGCTGTTACTTACACTTGTCCCCACACAGCACGGGTTAGCACAGGAAAACCACAGGAAACAAGAGCCTACCTTTAATGGGGGCCTGACGTCTTGCCCCTGGACACAGTTAGAAAGCACACCAAAATACTGTAATGTAAACTACACTCGCCACACAGACAGAATAAATAGATACAGTCTACAGTACTTTGCCGCTACTTACCCGAACACACCGCTGCTAGCCAACCAGCAGGTTGCTACAGCACCACGGGAGCCTACGCTCGACCGTACCTCCTAACCACGTGTGCTCACCTCACACAGGACCGCGCCTACTCTCACGAGGCTCCCACGCCTCTACCTCACACCACCAGGGCCTTAGGCCCTACACACCATGGGTCTCTGCCCAGCTACACACAGAGCCTTCTGCTCTGACTAATGGGCCTCAGCCCCCTCTCTAACCCAGGGCTCTGAGCCCACTCACTAGGGCCTTATGCCCTACTACCTAGGGGGTCCTAGCCCCTGCCTGAGGCCTGTGGCCTTCCTAACTAGCTGAGGGCCTTGTGCCCTTAATAGCAGATGGGCTACCAGCCCCTAACCAGGCCCTCTGGCCTTCCTATGGCCTCTAGGCCCCTAACTACCTAAGGGCCTTGTGCCCTTGTACCTCTGGGGCTCTGACTCCCCCTTTCTAACTAACAGGGGCTTGTCCCCTTTATATCAGTATACTAATGGCCTACTGGCCCACTACTTCGTTGGGGCCTAGTGCCCAGGTCCCTGGGCCTTGTGCCCCTACTATACAGTGTGCCACGGGCCTTGTGCCCGACTGTGCCCACGGGCCTAGTGCCCGAATTTACGTTGAGTATACTTACCTGCTCTGCGCAGGATACTCAACTTGACACGCCGTCTTCTGTTTTCTTCTGCGGGTCTTCCAGACCCTCCAGCCGGCGGCGCCTCTTCTCCGCTTCGGCGCTGGGTCTCCAGTTGCAGCTGGGGCGGGGGCGCTCTCAGCCCTGACAAGGGCTCCCCGCCGGCGATCTCCGCTCCGGCGGCTTGCTAGGAGTCTTCTGGCGGCAGGGTAGCTCACGGCCCTTACAAGGGCCCCCTGCCGCCGCTGCTGCTGGCTCTCTTGATGGACGTCTTGAAGAGACGTCCTCTCTCTTCTCCGCCGACGGACTTCTCGCAAAATGGCGCCACCCGGCGACTTATATAGTCGCCGGCGTGACGTCATCAGCCGGCGCGAGCGCTGATTGGCTCGCGTCGGCGCCAATCTTTTGAATGGCCGGGCGCGAGCCGCGATTGGCTCGCGCATCCGGCCGCTGATTGGCCAGCGGGGAAAGATGAGCCCTGATTGGCTCATCCTTCCTCCGCGGACGGGACCTGCAGAAAGAAAGTTATACTCACCGCCGCTGGATCGCTGGACGGGTGAGTACTTCTCCTCTTCTTTCTTCACCCACTTGCAGGGCTCAGCTGCCGGGGGACTCTTCATCCCCTTCCCGGGCACCAGGTATATCTTCAGCCCCTCCAGGGGCATAGCGATGGCGGGCACCTTCGCCCGCTTCTCGGGCACCATCTCCACAGTCTGCAGTACACTGGTTAAACTATAGACAAAAGTGTCAGCAGAAACAGCTGAACATGTTGAGGATATGGTGGTAGTCTGCTCTGAAAATTGCTGAGCTGGAGAAACAGAAATTCAGAGAAAATAAATATATAGGCGATAAGGCCTCATACCCACTGGGGATAGATTACATGCATTGCCTAGCATCATGCAGGTATTTAAATAGCCCATTGGTTCCAATAACCCCATACCCACTTGCATTTTTACTCACACTGAGGTTGAGTTGCCTTGTGCTTTTTCTGAACTGTGCTTTCTCCATTGACTTGTGTTTAATGCAAGTAAACGCATTGTGGAAGTCCTGCAAGGTTCTCCAAAGTAAAACTGGTAGTAACAACCAGACGTGAAACGCATCTGTTTTTTACAAGTGTTTATTTTTTTAACACAAATCATACACCACTGCGCCAGTTAGTTAAGGCCTTACCTGAGCTTGTTTGTTAAGCATATAAGCGTATATTAAGTTTAAATTAATACATGGGTTTACATTTTATGTTTCGTTTAGCGTAATACTAATAAACATTTTAGTGTATGTAATTCCACATTTTGTTTTTAAAGGAATATGCAGCGGTGTCAAATTCAGCTCCAAAAAATATATCTATTTTGTGTACATTTAGTAAATTGCTCGGCAATAGGTCACTACTTACTAGTCATTTACAAAACTGCAAAATACCCACTGACGTGCAGAGATTACTATTTATGCAAATGTCCCTATTTACCTGCTTAGCACATTGGACTGGGAGTGAGAATGGTGAAAGGAGTGGAAAGGTCACTTCAGAGTCCCATCTATTGCCACTTCCAGACCTTCATTCATTTCAGCTTTTTAACTTTTTGTGTGTTTACCTAAAAAGCTGCTTCATTGATTCATCATTTTCATCTTTAAGTAATCATGACAGTCAGAATACATTATTATTATTATTATTATTATTATTATTATTATGCAGCACGGTGGCTAAGTGGTTAGCACTTCTGTCTCACAGCGCTGGGGTCATGAGTTCAATTCCCGACCATGGCCTTATCTGTGGGGAGTTTGTATGTTCTCCCGTGTTTGCGTGGGTTTCCTCCGGGTGCTCCGGTTTCCTCCCACACTCCAAAAACATACTGGTAGGTTAATTGGCTGCTATCAAATTGACCCTAGTGTCTGTGTGTGTGTGTGTATATTAGGGAATTTAGACTGTAAGCCCCAATAGGGCAGGGACTGATGTGAGTTCTCTGTACAGCGCTGCGGAATCAGTGGCGCTATATTAATATTATCATCATTTATTTATAAATATTTATGTTAATAGTGCCAGCATACACTTTAAATAGGGAACAAACACTGTAATAAAATAATACATTGGGGCTATCTTTATATTTAATAACTTTTGTGTGTTTGAATGTTTTTATTAGTCGAAAAATGTATTCTCCCATATAAAGTGTGCCTGTAAGGTGCAGAAGTATGTCCTGCTCACTGCAGTCACGTGGGTCCGATATGCACCTGCCAATAGTGTATGTGACTTTTCCAGACTTTTTTTAGGGGATGGAGATTGAGAGTGGCCAAGACCCCCTCCCTCCAATGTGCACACTTTGTCCTAATTGGGCAACATCAAAAGTTGTGCGGTACGCCCGTACGCTCACAATGTATTCAAGATATAAATGAGCCTTGGCTGACCAGTGTTTTAGGAGAAAAAAGATAAGTTTAAATGCATGAATGAACTAGTCCTAAGATTCAGAGCTGTAACATAAAATTTTAGCACCTGGGGCAAGAAGGAAAACTGCCGCCAACCCCTAGCCCTCAATTATAACCAAATGAGCCTGAAATATTTATAAAGAACCTCATTTAGAGTCGGACGCAAAGTCTGTTTTAGGCGCAAGTGTCCAAGATGCAGGTGGATTTGGTGCTTTCTGCACATGCATAATAGTGTTTTTTTTGTTGGATGCGCCTAAAACGGACTTTGCATCCGACTCTAAATGAGGTCCAAAGTGCGCCCCCCCATTCAGCGTTGCATCCTGGGCGGTGGCCCCTCTTGCACAGCCCTAGTTACGTCCCTGCTAAGATTTTAGTAAGCAGGACACTAATGTATAGTTTTGCTCTTTATAACATGCGCATTACTAGCGGTTCACACAAACTATAGGTGCAGACTGATTTTACACGGCCCAGTGGCGCACGCAGGGGGGGTTTCTGGTTCTCCAGAAACCACTCCCCTCCGCGAACCAACGGTACTGTACAGCAGCCGCGGCGCTGTCAAAGAAGCGTCCGCGGTGGTGCTGTATTGTAGTATAATACAGCACTGCCGCGGATGCTGCTTGACAGCGCCGCGGCTGCTGTAGAATTCAGACTCACCGAAATGGAGCTGCTGCGCATGTGCAGCAGCTCCCTCTCGCAATATTTTTTTTTTTTTTCCGAGGGGGCGGAAACCCCCCCTTCTAATTCCTGCGTTCGCCCCTGAGGCCAGTTCCTTAAAGCACAATGTGTTTGTGCACCTCTGTAGGTACTTGGCAAATAGGCTGATCTGCACATAATGGAATGTGCTGCAGGGTAACGTTTTCTCTGGTTCATCAATGACCCCAAATGTCTCCTTTCCTTGATTTGTTATTGCTTTCTGACATTTTATATGGCTACTTGCAAAAAAAAAAAAAAACATTCCAATTTTTTTTTAGAAGAATAGCAAATAATGCAACAAACACTTTTGTGACTGTGGCACTGTAAAGGTTAACAATTAAGACAAAAATGGATAAATACGGGGTTAAAAAAAGTAATTGTATAATGTTTATGTTTTCTGTATAAAACACAGTTGGATTAAGACATGCATCAGAGGATTTGTACTGTATTTTACTTATTTTACAGCTCTAGACCCATATCTGGATTATTGTTTCTAAGTAGTGTATACATTTCCCTCAGTGAAATGCCTTTAGACAGCTGATCAATAAGTGGGTAAAGCCAGAATTCATCACATTCCGCACTGTTCTCCTGGGAGAAGCTTGGAAGTGTCATTGTAATGGACCAACAAGAAGAGCACTAGATATCTGTCGTTACTTGTTAAAGGCAAAAAAGGTGCAAAAGAAGAGCTGAACAGTGTAGACTATATAGTCTGAAGTTCTACCCTGTGAAACATTAATGGTCTAAGGCACGAAGCGATGTCCATCCTACTAACACATTAGCTGCTCCACTAAATACAGTTATTTACCCCTTTATTCAACTAGCACAGAAAACCGGACTCAACAATCATGTTTGCAGGTGAGACAAAACAACACTTAGTTCTGCTTCACTCCCGAGGGGGACTGGCTTTCTTTTTGCAAGTATTCTTAAAGTGTTTTAGTGTTTTTTATTTTTAAACAGCTATAAGAATTAGCTAATTGAGGACAGACAGATATAGTAACAAGCATAAGAAGAATTATACATGGGACAGAGTTAAATATCAGGGCACACATAGTAAGCATCTCTGCAACATTAGTAAAGGAAATCTTTAAGTACTAAGTGCAAATAAGTCACTCACATGCAGAAGAATAAACTGGATGGTAAAGGATTATTGACACACAGGGTCTAATTTAAAGTTAGGAGCAAATCCAGCTTGAATTTTATTATAAATATTAGATGCATTCTCAGGACTCAGTAGACCAGTACAGATTCAATATATCAGTGTTTCTGAAGTCCTCAGTGACATGCATGATTTCAGTATCTCCATGTCTAAAAACATTTGGATAATTAGGAGGGCATGTTTTCAGCTTATCAGTGTTTGACTGCTGACAAATAATCAATCTTAAATTGATTCAGTCAAATAGACTTCCAGATGACATTGATGTTTATGTACTGTACATAAAGGTCCGTGGTTCATAGCCATAGATTAATTTTTAGTGCTAGTTGCATTTATCCATAGACCCGACAGGTTTGTCTACTATTAGACAACATTCCCTCTTTGTATGCTCTGTCCCTGTTTAACAAGTACGAGAGGGGACATGAAGTTGGTAACTGAGCAGTGCTCTTGGGCTTCATTTAGAGTCGGACGCAAAGTCCATTTCAGGCGCATCCTGCACATTTCCACTGATGGGGCATGCGCAGTAAGCAACAGTTCCCTGCAGTTCGGTCTGCTTTTCAGACGCAAGTGTACACTGCGACAGCTTGTGTCTCAGTACGAGGGAAAGGGCGGAACTCGGAGTTACGTAGGCGTGACCGTGAATAATTCAGATACTATGGGCGTCTACCCGCAAAAACTACCCTAGTCGGATCAAGACGCAGGCGGAACACACGTCAAAACAAGGCTGAAAAAGTACGACAGGAATTAGATGGCGCAAGTACTTAGCTAGCTGCAGGAACTGGTCGCAGCTTGGTAAGGTATTATGAGTGGGATGCATCTGGGGTTGCATGTCACTGGTAATACCCTACCAAGCTGCGGCACACTCCCACTCCTCCACGTCTTAGAGGGACTTTGCGTTCGACTCTAAATGAAGTCCTTAATGTGCAGGTAGTCACTGCAGCTCACTGAGCAGGAATGCAATCTGGCCAGTCCTATTTAATATGGCGTAGTGCAAAATAAAAAATGGTGGGGTTGGGCAAGCACTTGATGAGATGTCGTTGTCCAAAAGTTGACATATGTAAGCCTTAAACAGTGGTATAGAGACCTCCTCACTAAGTAGCTCGCTGCCCACCACGCCTGCACTGATAGGAGGACAAGAAGAAAGAAGAGGTGCCACCTGGACCCTGCAAAAAAAAAGTAGCTGTAAAAATACATTTAGACACTAATCTTATGATATGTATTTATTTACATATAGCGTGCAGGGTTAAATCCGGAGCAAATGCTTTTCACCTGATTTTCGTTTGTTCTAAACCTACTTTGGTTTCCAATAAACCGAATGACTTTGTTTGTCGCACATTAGATGCAGACCACAGATTACTAAACACTCCAATTGATTGGATAAAGAATACAATTTTATACAATCCCCCTTAGGGTTTTGCTGTTGTATAGGGATGTAACAAAATCAAGTTAAGCTGAATTGAAACAATGGGTGAATGTACACAGAGGTGATATTTAGAAATAAGGCTTGCCACTCATAAAAACATTGTACTTAACAGTCACTGAAGTGCAGGGATTGATTTTCCTTCACTATCAGCATGTCAAAGTTGTGCAGATCATAGTATTTTTTCTTTGAGCGTTCATGAATTACTTTAGTAAGCTTTCAGCAGTGACACAAACAAAAAGTGCAGCATGTAACCAAGAATTAACTTGTTTTGATTTCATAGGAGGTCATGTACGACACACACAAGATATGTATTGCAAATAGCTCTTTGGTTTTGCATTAGTGCAGCAGTTCTTTGTGGTGTTGGGTCAGTAGAATGATCTGCACGTGTGTCTGTACTTACCAATGAAGGGCTTCACGCTGCTCGGCTCCTCTCATTGGTCAGTATAAAATTCTGCTGTTCCGCAAAGCCTCCACCTTGCACATTTTTTATTCAGCAAAACGACGCATATTTTTCATTTGAAGTATCCAACGTTTGGAGAAGATGACTGGCTCATTGCTACACTACTGAAGCCCCTCAGCAGCTCTTCTATATTCTTGTTAGACTCACATCCATCTGAGCCAATTTGACCTGTAATATTGTAAATGCATGACCAAGTTTTTTTCTGTCAGCCTATCAGAACCAGCAATTTAATATTAAATCATACTTATTAATGCCTATTACATACTACGCTGCAAAGACCAGCATATTAATCCCCTCAATATTACCACCATAATGCAGTAATGGGCAGTATGAAAGTAAAGGCTAGTATGTGTTTACTAAATTACCAATATGCCACAATAATACCATTGCCCAAAAATAACCTGTACTCTGATTCTATAATTTAGTGATGTGTTTTGTTTTTTAACTACATGTTTCTTTTAACTCAGTTACCTTTATTTTTTAAATATTATTTATGCCAGCCACTGTGCCGCACACTTCATTATTCTAGTCTTTGTGGTACCACATGTCTACTGCGTCCCCTCACTACATTATTTTGGGTCCTTCCCACCACAGTTTATTTTGCAGAAACCTTTTTTTTTTTTTTTTAACTTGGTAATTTTTTATTAAAGATTTTGTACATAACAGATTAAAGAAAATAAAATCAACAACCCAAAAGAGGGTATTACAACATAGAGGAAACTACAGAAACCAGACAAGGGAAGGCAGCAGGGAAGAAATAAAAAAAAAAGGAGGGGGGGGTGAGCAGAGGAGACACATCTAACATGACAGTAATATTCCATAAGCAATTCAATCATCTAACATAACAGGAAAAATAAGTTTTACTTTGATATGGGTGAATCTGGCGAGATCGGATAATCCACATAGGAATCATTCCATGAGTTCTATTTAATCCAAGGGGAGGACACAGAAGTGGAACACTTGAACCCAATGGTCTCCATAACATAACTGCTCTGAATTTTAGCAATAATTTTAGAAAGAGGTGGGGGGGGGGGGGGGGGTTGGGCACCTCCAGTGTTGGTCTTTGACTGCCCTGGCTGCAATGAGTATATGCCTAGCATTTTGCCAAAACATTATTATGTCAGAACCTGTGCCCACACTCTTATGCCAGCTATTTTAATCCCCATGCCACACTATAATTATGCCAGCCATGTTATTATGCTAGTCATTGTGTGCTCACACATCATTATTCTTGTCACTCTGCCCTTTACATTTCAATATGCCAGTCTCTTAGCCCTCATACCTCAATATGCTAGTCACAGTCTACCTACAATTCATTATGCCAACCTATTTGCTCACACAATTAATTATGCCAACCAATCCCCACCACGGTATATTATACTAGCCACCATTACCCCTACATATTATTATAGTTTACCTAATATGTCTATATGTTTTTTTATGCTAGGTCCTGTAACTAGACAGAGCCTAGTGAGAGATCCACCATTCTCTATATAACAATAGGAAGAGATAACTTATCGCATGAATCAGCACGCCTGATGTATATTGTTGTTAATGTCAAAAGGAATGAAGATTTTGTCATTTTTTGAGGCAGCATATTGTGTGACATTGAAACAGGAAATCCCAGGTTAATTAGCATCTCTCCTGGGCCAGGATCGTGGACAACCATTACCATGACAAATGCATTCCTTTCCTAGTATAGGGTCTCCTGTCCTGTGTGACTGTCCTGTGTGGTAGGGATAATAGGGAAACTGTTACAATGATGAAAAATGCAGATTTGGGTATCACAGGTTACTATAAATTATGTCTAAATAAAATTGTATTTGATGCATTGCTTCCTGTGGCTAGAAATACTCCCTGGTGCTTAACATTAATATGTGATTTCCCTGTGTTGTAAGTCCTGCTCTTGGCCTAAATAGAGGTCTGTATTTATGGCCAGCCAGTGAAGAAATAATCTGCACATGAGCAAAACTACCCTGTCTATTGATCCAGTCAAATCTAGTACTGATTGGTTGTGCTTACAGTCAGTGAGTGTCTTATGGCTGAGTAACACCAGTAGGAGGGTCAGTGATGGCAATTTACTCCAGAGAACCCCAAGACGGGATGGTAAAACAACCATAAACTGAAGAGAGACAGACAAGGCAACAGAGTAATCCCATCCTGTCAAGGGCCTTGTTAAGAGTTACACATAAGTGCTTTTTCAAGACACAAAAATGTATGTATTGTGCATGTGCACAATTTGTGTCTGCATTTATATTTGCATGTACCTTGTATTTGCAGCACCTTGCACTTGAAGATGAAGATCTGGGGCATTAAGGTGCAAGTGCTGTGCAGTAAGGGTATGCAGACAGTTAAGCATGCCCCTTTAATGGAGTCTAATTATGAGTTCACAGATCTTGAAATACGTAGGCATAAATTTTGCACCTACATAAAATAGGCAAGTTTTGGAGTTCATGATAATAATGCATGTATCTTTGCTCTGGATATATCTATACGCTAGTTTAAAAGTTGTGAGTATCTTAAAATGAGTGCAACTTAAATATAAATATGGAAATACAAGCGAACAGATGCATCTTAGCTCTGCATAAATGAGTCATCTTTATGTTCAACTCTAAATCAGACCCATAGTGCACAAAGTGCTTTGTAGTAAAGTAATAAAATGACATCAGAGGATATATAGAATATAAGAACGTATTCAACTATAAATATAAAACATGCAATATAGAAATATTAAGGGCCTGATTGGATGTAATTTAATTTGTGCCATGCAGAAATGCAACTTGTGTAAAATTTGTCCCACTGTGCATACGCACCCCTTGTCCATATTCTGAGTTGGGCATATCTTATAATTATTCCCAATTAGACTTGGAGAGGTGGGTCAGTCATTACAGCAGGGGCATGGAGATACAAGCCAACTACGTCCCTTACAGATGTTCATTCATTAGGCCTAGTGCAAGTTTCCAAACTGATTATTATGCTTTTTTGTTGCTATTTGCTTCATGTCTTCAGATACATGCAACTGAAAATACAGTCACAGAAACGTAAGTGTACAGACGAATGTATGCATGTGCGCAACAGTAGTATTTTACACTTATCTCTAAATCAGTCCCTAAGATATCAAATACGTTTACTGATTGTACTTAATGTAATGGTGCCGATTGTAGTATCATTTTCCTTTAATTCTATAAATGATTTTTAAACCACTGTCATTGACACATAAAGAGCTAAATGAACATTTTCTGATTCTATAGACTATAGGCTATACTACTATTATTTGTACAAAGCTCTTTAACAAAAGATTGATACACAAGAAAAGGAACTGGAGCCCTTTCCCATTGGTGTCAAAATACATGTTTGTATAAGCATTTTTCATACTGATTATAAAGCAAAAAACCCTTTATTTCCAATGACCACATACCCACTAGCATTTGCATTTTCGGTCAGGAGCGTTTTTGGATGTTGCTTGCTTAGTTTATTCAAGTTCATGCTCATTACAATGACTTGTCAAACACCATCTAATTTGACATGTGGGGAAGATTTAATTAGTCATTACGTTCCGCCAGACATCGCCTTGACTGCGCACATTGCCGGCTAATACGGTACATAAATCTCCATTCGTGAGCGGAGATTTTTTTTTTTTTAAATCCAGTATTTTTATTGAAATTTTTTAAGATATAAACATACTAAACAACAAAAAGAAAAGAAAAACAATCGCATACATATCAGAATTAAATGACGGAATTTACAAGATTACATTAAAGCATAATAATAATAAATGTGCTATATATTTATTCAGGATCATACATCGTAAATGCTTATACATAAGTATGTTACACATGCAGGGTTTATTACATGGGCTCAGATACTTATTATAAGAACTGCGGTAGCCATACATTTAAGTAGATAGAGCATCTGTACTAGATGACATAGGATAGAATGGAGACTCTAACCATCTGTACCATATATTCTCAAATTCCTTCAGAGCCTGTCTGCTAGTATAAACAAATCTCTCGTGCCTTATGGTGGTATTGACCAGTGCCTTCCAATTTTTAACCGTGGGACTCGTCGGGGCCAACCACAGCCTCGCGATACAGACCTTAGCCAACATCAATAACTGTGAAATGTACATTTTTGTCAGTTTATTAACTTTCCCCTTCAATCGGAGCCCAAAGAGACAAGTGGCCGGTGAACTAAGAGACACTTCAATTCCAGTAACCTGAATACATCTCCTGATCCTTCGCCAGAAGATTTGTATACATGAACACTCCCATAGAAGGTGCCAAAAGTTAGCATTGATCGAATTGCATTTCGGACAGTTAGGGGTAGCATCCGGGCGAAATTTTGCCAATCTAATAGGGGTAAAGTAGGCCCTGTGTAAGATAAACACCTGTATTTGTTGAAATTTTAATGATGAAGTATAACCTTTAGTACTGTCTGTAACCATTTCCCACTCCTTGTCTGATAAAGGGCCAATATCTATTTCCCACTGATTCCTCAAACCATCCAAATCATCAGCAGTGGATTCATACAGAAGACATGAATACATTCGAGAGATCAGACCTCTATAACCCAAGGCCTGTAATTGTTTCCTCAGTGGATCCACCCCAAACACCAAAGTCTCCCCTTTAAATTCTGTGTCTAGGGCGTGTCGTAACTGAAGGTAAGAATAAAACATTGTTCTGGGTACAGAGAATTCCCCAACCAACTGTTCGAAGGATTTAAATACATTTGTATCATAAAGCTGACCTACCGACACCACACCAACCGAGACCACTCCCTGGCCCTCTTCACTGTATTCAACTTCTTAAATTTCTTTGCCCCCCAGATAGGAGTATATGGATCAATGTCAGTTTGTTTCATTATTTTATTACAGATTGTCCAAATCTTAACTGCCTGAATCAGGAGCGGAGGAGCCCGCATACCAAGCCACCCCGCCAGCAGTGACTGTAAGGGAGTGTGATTAGAATTAAATTGGTGTACCAACACCCAATGTAGCTCATGGTAATCGGGGTCCGAAACCCATGCCTTAAGGTGGACCAATTGAGAGGCAAAATAATATAATTTCAAGTTAGGAAGTGCAAATCCACCAGAAGATCTGGATCTATACAGCGAGCTGAGCTTGACCTTAGCCCTTCCCCCTCCCCAAACCAATGAAATCAAATAGCTATCAATGCATCGGAAAATGGAGGGTCGAATATATACAGGTGACTGCTGGAGTATATATAAAAACTTTGGCTGCACCATCATCTTAATTAAATTTATCCTACCGGAGACAGAAAGTGGGAGCTTCTTCCATACATAAGTTTTTTCTTTAATGTATTTGATCTGGCGCCGCAAATTAAGTTCTACATATTCAGCGGGGGTATTAGAGATCCATATTCCCAAGTATTTGAATTTCGATGCCCATTTTAACTGTAAGCCTTCTGGCATTGTCACGGGACACTCCCATCCCAGAGGGAACACGCTAGATTTATCCCAATTAATTTTTAGGCCGGAAAAAAACCCGAATCCATCAACCACCAGCAGCAAATGTTTTAGGGAAGTGTCGTGATCTGAAAGGAACAACAGCATATCATCTGCATATAATGCCACCTTATCCTCTCTGTGCTCTGATCTAAGTCCCACAATTTCTCTATCATGCCGGATCTTACAGGCCAGCGGCTCTATTGCTAATGAAAACAGGGCCGGAGACAACGAGCATCCCTGTCTAGTACCCCGCTCTAATTGAAATTGTTGAGAAAGATGCCCATTGACACAGACCCGCGCCACTGGATGTGAATACAAAAGTTTAACCCATTTTATAAATTCCGGGCCCACTCCAAATCGGGACAATACCTCCCTCAGGTATGGCCACTCCACCGAGTCAAACGTCTTGGCTGCGTCCAAGGACACCACAACTTAGCTCTCAGAAGAGGGTGACCGCACCTGCAGGAGAGTATACAGCCTTCTAAGATTGATAGACGTGGACTTGCCCAGCATAAATCCCGTCTGATCTGGATGAATTAATTCCAGCACCACTCTACTTAACCTCAAAGCCAGTAATTTTGCTAGAATCTTAACATCATTTGACAAAAGTGAAATCGGGCGGTAGGACTCAGGGTACAACAAATCTTTCCCTGACTTAGGCAGCACCACCACTATTGCCTCTGCCATTGAAGGGGAAAGAGCGCCAATCTCACCCAGCTCGCTGAATGTATCCAACAACCTAGACACAAAAAAGGGCCGGTGTTTTTTATATAATTCAATTGGGATTCCATCTACTCCAGGGGCTTTACCATTAGGGAATGACATAATAGCTATATCAATCTCTTCAAGAGTAAAGGGTGAGTCCAAAAACTCCCTGCTATCATCGGAGAGGACAGGAAGGGAGATACCATTCAAATACTGCTGTAACGTATCCATGTCATATCTGACCTGTGACTTATATGTATTCGTGTAAAATTTATGAAATACCTCAACAATATCAGGCATCAGATACTTCTTAACCCCACTGTCATCACAGATAACCGGTACTGCTGCATCTGCCCTCTCCGCCCTTGTCAGATAAGCCAGGAAGCTACCATTTCTATCGTCCTCTGCATATCGTACATGCTTAGAAAACAAAAATTTACGTTTGGATTTCTCAAATACATACTCTACCCACTCTCTCTGGGCCAACTGCCATGTTCCCCTTGCAACCTCAGTTTTGTCCGCAGTGCTTCTAAGGATTTACACTTTTTCTCTAATATCTGTTCTTTTTGTCTGGACGACTTTTTAATTTCAGCTATGCCAGCAATTAATGTCCCCCTTAGGAAAGCCTTAAAAGCGTCCCAAACTATAGGTGGCCTTGCTGTTACCAGATTATCTTCAAAGAAGCCTTCCCACTGTGTCACCAAGGTCGCTCCTGTACCCATCAAGGAGAGCCAGAAGGGATTTAATTTCCAAAAGGACTGGCCTCTATCAATTGCAAAAGTAAAAACTCAGAGGTCTCTGTCTCTGAGGACTGTTCCAGAGACACTTTGTGTCACCTCACGGTTAAATGATTCTGCCCCATGGTGTCACTGGTGTTTAACGCAACTACATTGGGTAACCAGCCCTTGTCAGTCTTGTTTCATCTTTTTAGGGAATCTAACTGTGCTATACTTATTTGTTTACAGTTATGTTTCTAACTAGGATTGCGGAGAGAGCCCAACTATAAAGCAATTAGGTTTCAATGATTAAATTAAAGAACTTTTATTTCTAAATGTACTTTATCTCCATGTATGCCATATTAATGGCAAACAACCTAGTTGCTACATGGAATAGGAAACAGTCAGTTTGTTGCCGATATTCATCTCCTGTCTGATATAAGATGCACATTTATTTTATTCAGTGGTATAATTTCAAATGGTTCATATTCATAGATTACAGAATTGCATATTTCTAGGCTCACCGGTGTATAAGCATATCAAGGGTACAATTATTTTAGAGACATGTGTCTAAGTTGTAGTAAAATGACCTTGGGATTTTGTGCTGAGGTCATCTGCGATAATTTTACTACCCGTGACTACTCCTCCGAGGATAAATGTTTATGTAACCATATAAGATTGAATTAGAGCAGTGGAGCAGAATTGCATAGTGAAAACTCCAACTCTGATAACCTGTAATTAGCAGCTCTTTCAAGGTAAACAGACAATTTAAATAGCTTTCTCTTCTACTATTTTTATTGTTACAAATAAATCCAATAGAGAATAATGTTGTGGAAATTTCCCCATATAAGTAATGTTAGAAAAAGGAATATATTCAGAATGTGTGTTTCCAGTAGCATTTTCCAGTTAGGTGGCTGAAATGGTCTATAACATTTCCAACATTAATTAACTTACTGGTGACATTTATAAATATGTATATATTCAGAAATTTCAAGAACTTTATAGAAATAAGGATATATATGGTGGTGAGTGGACATTTTGTATCTATTAGTAGATTGATAACAGCTGAAAACCAGAGGCTAACATGTATTGTTATTATTACTACTATTATTATTATTATTATTATTATTATTATTATTATTATTATTATTATCATTATCACTATTTATATACAATACTGTGCAAAAGTTTAAGGCAGGTGTGGAAAACATACTGCAAAGCAAGAATGCTTTCAAAAATAGAAGTGTTAATAGTTTATTTCTATCAATTAACAAAATGCAAAGTGAATGAACAGAAGAGAAATCTAAATTAAATCAACATTTGGTGGGACCACCCTTTGCCATAAAAACAGCATCAAGTCTTCTAGGTACACTTGCACACAGTTTTTGAAGGAATTCAGCAGAGATGTTGTTTCAAACATCTTGGAGAACTAACCACAGATCCTCTGTATATGTAGTGTGACAGAAGCTCTGGGAAAGTAGTGAATGGCAGATATATAAGTCCCAGATTCCTGTCAGTTGTATTGTAAAACACCAGGGAATTGTTTTGTATCTGAGGAAAAGTTTCTCATTTGGTTTCTCAGCTTCGGAAAAAGCTGGTAAGGGTCCCTGGTGATTTGTATGGAGAGACTAGAGTGGGCTCAATACAAAAGGCCCAGTCCGGGTCTTCGGCTCTGCAGACTCCCAGCAGAGTAATCAGGAGTAACACCTGTGTGGGGCCTGTAAAAGGCTGCAGCCCTGATCTCTCACTCTCTCACTGTCTGGGGAGGAGATCAGATGTCTCCTGAGAGAAGCAGCAATTTGTCCTGTGAGTTCCATTTGTTTGGTTTATGTGAGGGACACTAGGCTCTAGAGAGGGAATAGCTTTGTATTAGTTAGTAGCTGGATGGCTAAGATTTTGTTTATGTTTTTTGTTCTGTTTTGCAAGCTGGTAAATAATACTAGCTAAGGCTGTTGAACCTGAAACACTGAATTTGTGTGATTTTCTGGCTGAAGTGCAACCGTCCACCCCAGAGGACGACATCCCCAATACGATTTTATTACAGTAGGTTTTCTCAAATCCCTCTTTCTCTTCATGTAATCCCAAACAGATTTGATGATGTTGAGATCAGGACTCTGTGGGGGCCATATCATCACTTCCAGGACTTCTTGTTCTTCTTTACGATGAAGATAGTTTTTAATGACATTGGTAATTATACTGCATCAACAAGGTCTCTCCAGGCAAAGATTTCACAGCAGACTGGGGTTTCAAGATGTGCTGTTCAAGCTCATATGAAGTAGCACAAAGAAACAGGCAACATTGAGGACCGTAGATGCAGTGGTTGGCCAAGGAATGGTGCATCAGATGAAATACACATCATGCTAACTTACCTTCAAAATCAGAAGATATTCAGCAGTGCCTTCACCTTAGAACTTGAAAAAAAAGAGTGGGACCCAGGTACACCCAACTACTGTTCGGAGAAGTCTGACCAGAAGTGATCTTCATGGAAAAATTGTGGCCTAAAATCCATACCTTTGACGTGGAAACAAGGCCAAGCGACTCAACTATGCAAGAAAAACATAGGAACTGGGGTGCAGAAAAATGACAGCAGGTGCTCTGGACTGATGAGTCAAAATTTGAAATATTTGGCTTTAACAGAAGGCAGTTTTTTCACTGAAGGGTTGAAGATCGGTATAATAATGAGTATCTGCAGTCAACAGTGAAGCATGGTGGAGGTTCCTTGCAAGTTTGGGGCTGCATTTCAGCAAATGAAGTTGGGGATTTGGTCAGGGTTAATGGTGTCCTCAATGCTAAGAAATACAGACAGGTACTTATCCATCATGCAATACCATCAGGATGGTTTTGCCATCTGCATGGTTTAGGCATTTTTCCGTAAAAAGGGATAAAACAACAGAAATGGAAATCTTACGACTATTCCATGTTCTGTTCTGTTTTGAGAAGCAGAAATAAAAGAACACATCTCAATATGAAATTTACTCCCAAAAAGTAAAGTTTCTTAGAGTTGCAGGACATTTTTGACCATGCTGCAGGTAGCCGCAGCCCATTTGCACTGTGATGTCAGAACTAGAAAGTCAGTGTTAATGCAAATTAGTTGTTTATGACCCCTGATCAAACACCTTTCAGGTCAGGTTTTCTTTCTTCTCCGGCTCCTACTTCTCACCAGAATGTCCTACAAACATGATTTTACCTCCATACAACAGCTCGTAAGCTTCCCTTCGTTTGCATACCCAACATGCCTCCTGTGGGTGTTATATTTGAGAAAATATGAGATGACATTTTCCTGTGTCCTTATTTAAAATGGTTCTCACATATCCCAGCTGTTCTCGCCCCCCCCCCCCCCCCCCCCCCAGAGGCATCACAGATGTTTTTGATGTAAGCTTAAAGAGAGATTTCAAAGACCTCAGTTTTTTATGATCCATGCCATAAATTGGTACAGGACACTCATTGCTAACCACTTGTCGGATTCTCTCCTTGAGGTATCCATAAATACCTCCTGTGTAGAACAAAATAGTTTAGAAACAATTAAGGAGGCACATTAATTAAGATTCAAGTTTTAAGGTTTTAACCCATGGCTGAGTACAAAGGTCCTCTGAGCCACATGAAGCTATTACTATAATCTAATTCACAAACACATATTTGCAGTTTTATATGACTAGTAATTCGTTTTGCATATGACACCAGTATTTTCATCTAATTACCTTTTTTTAAATATATAAATGAGTTTCCTTGAGATTTATAGTGCTCAACATGCTTTATATTATTGTTAATCCTCTTTCCCAACCTTTAGATTTTTTAGATTTAACTTTTTTGACCTAGCAACTGGTGTGCTTTTGAGATGGGATCTGCATTGTATTTTCTGAGTAAACATATTTTACTGTAGAAATTGTATTTTTTATAAATTAAACGGTTTAAAGTGATTTGCCAGTTTAAATAACTTATTTTGTAAATCCTCTTCTTTTCCAATAATACTTTGGTCTAGGTCACTCACCTGGGACTGCTGCCAGTCTCTCCACTTAACAGGGTCCTGGCTTTAAATTAGAGCCACTGCATCATATCTCCCTTGCTGCAGAGAGAGCCGAGCTTTGCCGAAGTTGAATTTCAGAGGTCCCAGCTAAATACCAGTGCATTTACCCTGCTAAACGGTGGGGAGGGACTTCAACCAAAGTCATGTTATTACAAAGGGGGTTAGTATAGCGGTTATTTAACACGGAAAATATGTTTAAGAAATAATACATTATCATGCTTAAGAATATCTGCAGGGTCTAACTTGTGCCTGAAATCTCAAGGCACATAAACATAAACTTATCAATGCATTACATATTTAATTTTTAAATGTCTTTTACCTTTATATATTTAATTTTGAAACCTCTACTAACAATAGATTTTATGCAATCAGTGTGATTTGTAGCCAAAAAGCCTAAAATTAAATATAGGAATAACCCTAAGCCTCAGGATATCTCAACTGGGTGTCTGGAAGTTGAGTAGGTGGAATAAGATTGAGTGAAGGGGAATATATTCTCAAATATCACACTTACAAGGGTTATATCTGGTATATAAATGAAAAGAAACGTATGACCTATGGGGAGCTATAATGCAACAATGTTTCAGTGAAACCTCTCTTACTGTTGTCATGCACACAATAACGGAGAAGGACAACCCCAACTTTTAGGGGGGAATTCATTTGGCTGCGTTACTGTTAATAGTAAATTCTTTAATAAGTAATTCTTTAACGTTCTTACGGTAATAGTGCGCGTAATTACAGTTATTACGGTAGTTCTAACGCCAGCTTTTTGCTTGCAGCTCAGTGAGCAGAAAGCCGGGTTAAACTACCGTAATAACGGTAATAGTTTTAGCGTGGCGGTACTTCGGAATTGAATTCCCACCTTAGTTGTAAGTTTGTCATGATAATTATGTAAGTAGTATCTATAAAACTTATTGTGACTCTCAAATAAATGTAATTTTCTTAGTCACTTTCTCTCACTAATTGTGATAAACACATAGGGCCTGATTCATTAAGGAGCATAAATGGCGATACATTGTGTATTATGAGTACAATTATTCTTCTCATGGCCAGAACGCAGCAGCTTTTTTGCCTTTTCTTAACGAATAAGGCATTTTACGTTCATTTTGCGTTAGTTCATTGGCTAAAATTTACAATAATGTGTATAACATTTGCCAGCGATTTTATGTGTTAACTTTGAAAGTCATCTTAATTAAGAGCAGCAGAAAAATTATGTTATTTTGAGCCAAGTGATTAAGTGGTTTGTCCACTTTTGGACAACTCCTCTTCAATATAAAATGCCTCCCTATACGGATGTGACTCAGATCCAAAGATAGTGTCAATCCTTGACTCCTGGGACTCAGATTGGATGATAATATTGGCCACTCACCTGTCAGAGTGCTGAATACCCACCAGATGGTGTGTGTGTGTGTGTGTGTGTGTGTGTGTATATATATATATATCCGGCTAAGGAAATATGGACTTTGCAGCTCCCTAAACACAGTTTGCGGCCCTCTCGTGGGCGACAAATGAGACCAGGCCAGGCAGAGACCCTGAAGCTAAAGCCAGAGGGATTGGAGTATTTGGCAGCAGAGGTAAACAGCCAGCTACATTGTTTAAGAAGCCTCGAGGGCACAGAGTTATAGTAGTCGGAAGAGAAGTGTAGCACTGTGGTCCTGAAGAGCTAGGGGAGGCTTTGAGCAGGATCTTGTAAGAGGCACAACGGTCTTCAGGAGTACACTGAAGTACTAGCACCAGATGGGGTAAAACAGGAGTACACAGGAGTGTAATGGTCTGCAGGTGAGTTGTTGCGCTGATGTCCTGAACAGCTGAGAAGCCCTGGAGCAGGATCAGTAGGAGGCGCAAGGTTCTGCAGGAATACACTGAAGTAAATAACAGGAGCCAGGCGAAGGAATGACCTCACAGGTATGCAGACCTGAAGATCTGGTACTTAGGAGCTGAAGGAGATGGTTTATATAGAGGGAACCTGGCAGCAATCAACCAATGGGTAAAGAGGAGAAAAATGATAAAAGCCAGGTTCGCGCTAGCGCTGAACTGCCGGCAAGATGGTGCCCGCATCGGGAGTACAGCACTGCCACAGAGAGGAGAATGGCTACAGATGGGAACAGGTAGGAGCGCCAGAACCGGACAATGGCGTTAGCGGGTCTGATGCATGACAGAACATAACTAGTGAGCATAAATGTCAATACCAGATGTTATATTTAATTAGTGTTTTGGGCAGATAGTCATTTTTTAACCATGACTGAACAGAGTAGAAACAAAAAGTTTATAAAATTATTCAATGCATTATTTAATTGGTATACATATGGATTGATACTTAAGAACTTAAGAGAAACATGTATTGTTTCAGTCTTGTATTATATATAAGATTTAGTTTTATTTTCTATTTTTTTTATTAGATGCACCATGTGACGTAATTCACAATATGCTATGTAATAGTTAATATGTCACTCTATTTAATATAACAATGGTAGCTTATTTTGAATAGATAAATAATGAGCCAAATTTGCAGCTGCTGTAGCTGTTGTTGCTCGTTTCCAATCATATTACATATATTCTACAATTGAATAAATGTAGTAAATATGTCTAATTAACATTATTTTTGTAGGTGTCATGTTTAATGTGAAAATGGATGCTATAGTGGAAATCGGCTGAAGACTAATGAATTTTCAATAAGGGTTTAAATATCCCTTCCCAGAAACAAAAGTTATGTTCTTGATTTAACTGATTTAAGCGGAGAAACGCGTCAAAGGGTAGAGAGGCTTCTTGGCACTTCTATAAACAACTTGGGACAGTGGGGTATATATCACTATTTCACTATGTTTGCAGATAATAGACAGTGTATAGATATTTTTTTGTTTAATCTGGAGAGCCCACCTAAACACATCTCTTAGTGTAGCATCTTCTGACAAATGAAAGAGAAAATATCACATCTGGTAGGCGTAGACTAAACATTGTGGTAACATTACTGCACAGCATTAGCTACACTTTGTCAGCATTATAACAGTAGTCAGCAAAAGGACATATGGACCAGCCAACTCCTCAGCTGTAATTATATATAATTTCGCTGTTGTTTGATTTTTGTTTCTACAAAGTATTGAATTGTGGCAAAAAAATCTGTGCCAAACATACTAATGATTTTTAAGTCAAAAGTTACAATAAACACATTAAAGGGTAATGCGTCAAGTACATAGCAGATATATCATATAAAAGCATGTCAACAAAATTATTTGACCCTTCCAAGATTCTGCTGTATGACATAGTAGATATTTATTTTTCAGGAAACTGTAATAGCTCACTTTGAGAAAGTCAGATACAGTACAACACTTCTGCTTTCAAGCCTTTCCTGGAAATTAAATGGAAAAAAAATATATATATAAAAGGCTCATATTTCTGTTCAGCTTTATTGCAAATAGGCTAAACTAGGTTTTCATTGATTCAATTAGAAATACATAACCAAATATTTTTTTTTTTCTCTGGAAAAATACATGAACATTTCACTTTGTGCATATGAATCTTTTAATCTTTTATGTAGTTTCCTTGCTATATGTCACTTTTTCAAATGTTTCTATTCATCATATCTATGTCAGCAAAAGGAAAAATGTCACCTCAATTATTTGGAACTTTACTATTTTCTCCTAAAATACTTCTTTATTAACCCCCATTTATGTATTAAGAAGCACCTGACAGTGAAGAAACTCCTGGCTCTTATTATTTTTTATTGTATTTTATATTTTTTGTTTTTATTTACACTGGTGTTTTAACTCTTTACCATCTGCTCCATAGTAGACCTCCATCTTATAGTGCTGGTAATCATTGCCGGCTTTTGCCAAATTTGTTACATTTTAAAGTTAGCATTTAATTTAGCATTAGAGTTTTATTGGAAGTTAGCTAGTGACAGTGTTGGTATGTGTTAACAATATTGGTGAAACCACAGGCTATGTAGCTTGTCCAACCAGCAAAGAGTGTACCCAGGATCACCTGTCAAAGCCTCCTGGACCAGATTAGTGCTTACTGGGCTAAAGTTCACCTACTGCCCACCCCGAGTATTGTTTATGTATGAAATATTTTAATACACCCAAGCAGATATGTAGTAAAAACATTCAATAATTTTATTAAGGCAAAGTACACCAACAGTTATTATAGCACTTCCCAGAATGAGTTAAAACACCAGCACACTACAGCACATGGAACATAAATCACAAAATTGGACACATTATATTGGTCTCTCAGTGGCCAGCCCTAGGGTATCTGCCCTGGGCTTGATCCTAGGCTACATAGGCTTCTCTCTTGATGCTGCTGACATGATAGCAGTCATGTTTCACTGTCACCCTGCTTTTGGCAGGCAGACAGATCCATCACACCCACAGGGAACCCAGAGAAGAAAGAAGATCCTGCTGATCCTCATAATCCTTTAGTAGCACTCCGCTTCTTCAGTAACTCCAACAGGAACCATAACCCCTCTCCAGTCCTGACATCCAACTAATGAACACCCCAGAGTAAATACCAGTGCATACCTACTACAGCAATATTATGTCTATGATTTCAAACAGGCACTTGACATACTGCACCAATCCTAGTAGATGTTTGAGCAGGGTAGCCAATCTGGGAGAGGAGGTAGGCTGAACACAGTCAACTAACCATGAATAGATTTAACTAGGCCAATGGATAGGAATGCTATGCAAATGTGTGGTTAATTTTCTCCCTGATCACTCTAACTGAAAACAAGAGAGTTTTCACCACAGATATATTACATATTGCTGTCAAGAATCAGTGGGGTATAGCCTGAGAGAGGGGCACCCATCTAAAATATAACACAATATATAGTGATCTGTAGGTAACACATAACTGTATACTTCATAATTTGGCCATTTCCACAGGAGACTCTTAAACAGAAACACAGGAAACCACTTACCAGGAAGGAATGCAGTTGTCAAGGTGATATATTCCCCCCTAAACCCACCCTCGATCCTGGAACAGGAGAGATCCGGATATACATACTCTGTGAGAAGTGATGTGCCTCAAATGGTGAATTCATATTGTTTTCTCACAATGTTATGTTTGAAGTAATACTTTTTATACTATTTAAAATATATAAATAGGGTAAGTTTTAGGATACATTATTTAGTTTAGTATAGCATTTCAAATACATTTTTTATAATACATTTGGGATATGTTTATGTGTATGTTATCTAGTAAAAGTTTAGAAAAAAATATTTACGTTGAGTACGTTTAGAAAATGTATTTAGGATACATATTTAGAGTAAGTTTAGGATAGATTATGAGCATAAGGTTTAGAATATTTTTGAAATAAGTTTTTTTTGCATGCATACTTGTTTAGAATATGTTTAGGGTAAGTTTAACAAAAGCTTTAGTATTAGGTTTAGGGTTATTTTAAGGAACATTTTATATTTTGTATAAATTTCTATAGGAAAAGTATTTTTGTTAGACCAAGTTTTAGCGTAGGTTTAAGTCTGTTTTTAAGATTAGCAATAAGTCAATTAGACTTTGTTTTCTGCTGCGGAGTACTTTATTTGCTCTGACACAGAAAGTGCCAGTGAACCAGCAATTTCGTAACACTAACACTGGTCATGCCAGTGGCCAGTGACTATGTAAAGCCCCTGCAGGCATTGATTGACACTAATATGCATATATTGGCACATGCCATGGCAGATTCAGTTTGGGAGCTTCCTAATGATTATAGTTTGCAGATTCCTGAGTTCAGGGCTACAGCAGGAATTAATAGAGATGCCCCTGGTTATTCAGCAAACATATTTCTTCAATTATTTTGTTCTACAGAATTTATTCAATGCATGGTAACCTAGATCAATTTGTATGCTGAACAGTTTATAAAATAAAACACCAAAGCTTTTTATGCAGGCCTGGATGGTGGAAACCCACAGATATACAGGAAATTAGAAAGTTTTGTAGACTGACATAAAACATGAGCCTGGTTGAAAAACCCACAGTCAGGTATTACTGGTCTAAAAGACACGCATGTTCTATACCAGTGTACCCATAAGCAGAGCACAGTATGGTATAAGTTTGAGGTTCCTACAAGGATAATGTGCAAGATCCTGCTGCAAATTACTCTAATTTTGACAGTTTATACAAAATTCCACCAATATTAGATCACCTCAGTCAGAATTTTTGTGAAACTTACAAACAAAAAAATTATATGCATTGATGTGTCTCTTGTACATTTTAGACTCAAATTTCATCAATAAAGCATACCTTGGGGATCTAGTTTTCTAGATGTATTTTGGGGGTGTTCCTAATCTCATGGCACTTCAGAGCCTCTGCAATAATTGTATAGTGCCAAAGATAGATCAAAATGCAAATATCTGTTTCTGGGTCCTGGCGTATGGCCGGCTAGCCAGTAAAGCACATAATGTGGTAGCATCATACATGGGACAAACACTCATATGCAGCACACTCATATGCAGCTGTAGTGAACAAAATCTAGTTTTATTTTTGAACATAGCATTTTAGGATCTACATCTTAGGATGTGAGCTCGTATGAGCAGGGCCCCCTCCCCTCCTGTCTCCATACCTGTTCTTCCGCTCCGTCTTTACTGCATATGACTAGCCGGAGTTTCTGAAGTATTGGTACTTTTTGTTCATTGTTCTGTATGGTTTCACCCTGTATAGTCCACTGTTAGTACTGTGTGCGGCGCTGTGGATACCTTGTGGCGCCTAACAAATAAATGATAATAATAATAATAATAATAATAGCATTGCCATAAAATTGAGCAAAAAATATTACCTCCAGATTTTCATGTAAACCATATATAATAAACTAATGTGTATACTATTCTAAAAGAGGAATATTTTAGAGGTATTTGTGGAATTCCGCACCATGTAACGAATGCTACATGTGTACCTGGGGATCCCTTTAATCAGAAGAAACAGCAGACTATGTATAATCTTTAATCAAGAGAAACAAGAGACTAATTCTTATGTTTTACTAAATAACCAAAGCACTTGCATTCATAAATTAGTTTTTCTATGTGTTTTATGCTACAAAAACATCTTAAAAAATGAGTAATTCTATTGAGAAATAATATCACCTGATTAAACTAATTATGATGGGTGCTACAACTTTCTTAAATAATTCAAGATACTTGAGTTAGCACTTCTGTCTAAAATTGTCTGTTGAAGACCGTTGCTTCCGTTTGAAGTTGTGAGTGCAGCCGAGTTTTTAATATAAAGTGTCCCAGTATATGTAAACTAATTAGATAACATCATATTGTGGCTGAAAATACACTTTAACTTACATTGTTTTTTTCTAAAGATATTGCAAAGACAATCAAATGCATTTATTAACTTATAACAATATTTATGAATGTTAAAGACAAACAGCCCTTACACCAATATCATCATCATCACTGGCAATGCACATTATGGGCCTGATTCATCAATGCACCTATCTGCCGATTTTGAGTGTATTGTACGTAAAATCACTCTGCGCATACCCAGAACCGGACGATATGTCAGAGGCGGGGAATGGGCGTTTGGCCGTAGTCAGTTTACAATAAACAGTAAACTCATGTGCACTCAGCCATGTCCCAATTAAGCTCTAGACATTCAAAGTTGCTTGTTTTTCTACCATATCTCTTGCCCCAGCTTCAAGGCTATCAACCCTGATCACTTGTGATGACAGTCTCCTATGTATGCTCTAACATGTGTTTGCAATCACGAGCAACTATAAAAATTTATTTTATTCTTAGTAGACATTAGGAACATCCTAATAAATGTATTTCATGGAAAAAAATGTTTAATCTGTATTATGTTTTTATGGCTATATTATTAACAAGTAACATTAATTCAATATTTTTTTTCTGTGCACTTTTTTGTGAAATTATATTCCACATAGGTATTGAACGTATCCTTTAGTGTCTTGTGTAGCAGACCTATGCCCGAATTCATCAGCACACGTATCTTCAGATCCATTCTTTGTTGATTTCTGGAGTACGCTGAGCCGATTTATGTATGTTTTAAAACAAACGCATATTGCGCTCACTATGCGTGCCTTAGTGAATCATGTGTCGCCCTATGTGTTATATCCCAATGGATAACGTCATGTATACCTATATGTCAATAAAAATATGCAGAAAAGTCATATTATGTTCACATAACAAAATAGGCCAAAATGTAAGATTCATAAAAGAAATAAAACAAATGTATAGATTAAACAGTTTTAATATTAGAAAATACATCACATGAAATTTACTGGTACGGCCAACTGTAATATAACTAGAAAGAGGGCAGGAAAACAAATTCACCGCAGTGATGGTTGGCAGGGACAGCTGAGTTGGATGATGGAGAAACCTGCAGGGGACAAAAAAATAGTTATAATCTTTTAATAACATTCTATTCAAAAAATGTGGCTGGGCTAGTAAGCAAATCTAACATTTTATTAGATTGGGCATCTCCTTAATGCATGGCGACAAGTCAACCTTTGTTATCTAAAAATGCCTGACATAAACATCCTGCAATAAAGGGTTCTTTGAAAACCTAACTTCTTAATTTCAAATTACATTCAATATATTTTTTTTATTGCTTTCCAAATAAGTAGAGATAGTTCCAGCTTATGGCAAATACTCTGAAAGTGAATGAACCTGTCTCACTTACATTTTTAACACCCTGTGAGTGCATAAACATTGCCAAGCCAATAAACATCCATAGGAGACGATAAACACAACTGTTACTTGATATTTCAAGAGAAACTTGACGGAGGGCCTTATAAATGTAAAATTTTTAAAATATGTTTCAGATTTTAGCAAAATCTGAATAGCATTATTATCCAAATAATCCAGCCCATGTGAAATATGCAAACATAATTGCTTTAGTACTTTTAGGCACATTTCTATTAAGTGTACTTTTCAGTTAATATGGCATTGTGCCACATAAAAATGATTTATAAAGAAAATGGAGTAACATGATTCGAATGTCTACCTCAGCAATATATTGTAAGGCAGCCTGCCATGATCTACACACATTAGTTAAAAGGCACGACCATAGAGGCATTATTTCTGACAAGTAAATTGGACTACAACCACAAAGGGTGATTAATAAGCCAGGCCTCTATAGTGTGCCAAATATATTTCAAAGCGTTATTTCAAGGTTTAGTTCCTGCATTAGCAATTGTTTTCATTCCCTGTGTATTCCATATGTAAATTGTTTTGTGTTATTTAATAATTTAAGAGGCTGATGACTTACCCAAATGAGAACAGGACATGAGATGCATAGCTAATCTGCGCTGTCTGAAATGATGATCAAACATTATATGACCAACTTATGCTGAGAAGGAAAAACCTAATTCCAACCGTACAATTGGAAAGTATCACTTGATGAATTTTTATTCTATTATCCATTGTTTTACCATTAAAAGAGTCACAGCAATAGAATTCACAAACTGCGTACAGGTCTTCATGTCCCTTAGGAGTGTAGTTAAGTCAAGGAAAGTGAGGATACAGACTAAGGTTCAGGGATTTGGACACTTCCTCAACCATCATACCCTTGGATGTAGTCCATATCTTCACTCCTTAAACAATGATTTTAACACAGAATTGTGTGCAGTTCATTAATTCTATTGCTGTGATTACATGTGAACATGGGAGAAGGTTCAATCCCAGACTAGTACCGGGAAATATATTGGGCTGATTCATTAAGTAAAGGAAAGGAAAGCAATAAAAGGAGTAAGCTTTCTCCTGGATAAAACCATGTCACAAGGCAAGGGGTGAAAAATTAGTTTAATATTTTGCATATAAGTTAAATACTGTCTGTTATTTTCATGTAGCACACAAATACTTCATAGCTTTATTTGTACACTGAAATTTAAAGTTGATCTAGGGCATGCCTTATACCAACTATAAATCTGCCATGACATTTTAAATTTACCTCCCTCTCCAATGCAACATGGTTTTGCCAAGGGGCGCAGTTACTCTTCTTTTTTTTGCTTTACTTTCCTTAAGGAATATTGCCTATTTGTGTATTTATGCAGTTACCTGGTGTTCACAGTATATCATATTACTATTTAAATAGGCCTTATAGCCCATTTAAAACCTTTTTGAAATAATCCACCCCAGTGGCTTAAAGAAGCTTTATAGTTGAGGTGATTAGCATTCTAAACAATCCGACTAGCATGCTAACCGTGGCCACTGCCAACCCCTGGAAGCGTTGGAATGGAGTGGAGTAGGGAGCCATTTGGGGAGGGATAGAACCCTGTTCATTATGCAGTTATAATGCTGAGCATCTTCCTATATGTCCCACTCCTGTGCAAACTAGAGGGAAAGGTGGAGGAATATTTTTGCTACATATTATGAATAGCTTTAAATTAACAAATGAGATCCTGGGCGAGAATTTAAATAGTGCAATCAGGGTCGGACTGGGCCGCCGGGGGGCTGGGCTATCCCCCCATAGGCCTCGACCCTGATCGCTCCCCCCTTCGTTGGTGTCGGAAAAAAAAAAAACCTCATGTGATCGTGGCACCGGCACCCCTCCTCTCTGCTCTGTTCTCACTGAATGTCGGGCGTGACATCATCATGCCCGACGTTCAGTGAGGAGCGGCGCAGAGAGGAGTCGGCAAGAAGAGAGAAGACAGAAAAAGGGAAGAAAGAAGCCGATAGAAAAGAAAGAGCGAGAACGAAAGCAAGGGGGCAGCATGGCAGAGAGTAAGAAGGGGCAAAGGCAGCATGGCAGAAAGTGAGAAGGGGCAAAGGCAGCATGGCAGAGGGTAAGAAGGGGCAAAGGCAGCATGGCAGAGAGTGAGAAGGGGCAAAGAAAGCATGGCAGGGAGTGAGAAGGGGCAAAGGCAGCATGGCAGGGAGTGAGAAGGGGCAAAGGCAGCATGGCAGAGATTGAAGGGGGACCAAAGCAGCATGGCAGAGTGTGTTGGGGGGCCAAATCAGCATGGCAGAGATTGAAGCGGGGCCAAAGCAGCATGGCAGAGAGTGAAGGGGGGCCAAAGCAGCATGGCCTAGTGTGAAGGGGGGCCAAAGCAGCATGGCATAGGGTGATGAAGGGGGGCACAGAGAAGGGGGAGAGCAAAAGCAGCATGGAGGGAGCAGTGTAATCATAAGGAGGCACAGCATGGAGATGAAGGGGCACAGTAATTTGTGTGTGATTGCACAGTGGGCTTGTGGCAATGTAATATGTGTGTGGTAGGTGGTGGCTAACTAATGGGTGCTATTTTGTTTGTGGGGTGATGGTGGGGCAATTCAATTTTATAGTGGGAACTATTAATTTAAGATGGGGTGATTTGGGGACTATTAATTGAATGTGGGGCAGAGTTTGAGGAGCATGAGGTCTATTTATTAAATGTGAATATGAATTATTTAATGGCATGGACGGTTGCATGAAATAGGTATATTTATTATACGTAAATGCTATTAATTTATTGCTGGGGCTGTCTGGAGGGAGGGAAATAGGCTTATTTATTAAATGGGAATACTATTACTTTAATGTTGGGGCTGGAGGAAGGCCTAAGTATTAATTGTGGGTCCTATTGTTTTAAAGCCAGGGCTGGTTGGAATTTTCTAAATGTACCCATTTTTTTCAAAATAGGACCCCCAACTTTCCAGGATCCAGACAAGCCGCAACTAAAGAAACCAGCAGCCACAGGTGGTGATAACAACAGGTAGGACAGTCTGTCAAATGTTCTGAGTCTAGTGGGACAGTCCCAAGTTTTGGTGACTGTTCTGCCCAATCTAAGTGGCAGGTCAAGACTGTGTACTCTTCATATACACACTGCATTCATTATATACTACACTATGGTGCTAGCTGTCCTTCGTGGGCTGAACACTCCCCCTCTAGTATCTGGTCACGCCTCTTTGATGGCTGGCCACACCCCCTCTGGTTGGCCCTTAGCATTGCAGTCCCCCAGTGGGCCCTTCATGCCCCAGTCCGACACTGAGTGCAGTTGTGTAGATGTAAAATAATGTAACGCGTGTTACCACGGAATCTGCGCAGTATTGACGGTAATACAGTACCGCAATAACGCAGATTTTCCTACTCAACCCTATGGGATGCGCACGAAAATCCACGTTATTGCGGTATCGTGGATTGACTTTGCGGCCCGTTCTGGCGTGTTCCTGCGGACCGGAAACCTAATTGAATATGCCCCTAAGTGTCAACTGCGTACCAGCAAGTGTCCCCAGTTGCAACCACAAGGAATAGTCGTTGACACCACCAGGCTCATTCAACGCACCTGGAACTGCTTGTTTCTAAGTGTTGTAAGTGCTTGCTGCTTACTCTGGCTGGATCATCCTGACCACTTACTCTAGATCAGGACTTCTGTATAGTGGACCATTGTGTTGATTCAGAACTTGGCCAAACACATGACAGTTGGGGGATGGATTAGTGTGTTAGCTCTTATCCATAGTTTACATGAATACAGCAGGATTTTTAATAGTAGTGATGTGTATTTCAGAAATAGTTCTTAAAAGAGGTGTTTAAAAGGTAGTTTAGATATTATACACTTTACATCAGGAGTTTAGTCTTTAGTTTTACACACACTTGGTGGCAAAGGGTAATCCAGCACCCTGGCCATTTAACCAGTCCAGGCTGATTGCCTTATCTCTCACATGATTCAGCCTTGACCATGCTCTTAATTTTACACTGTGCCGCCCTCCCCTTTCCCGTCCACAAACTGCCAGGGCAAAGGGGGGCTCATCCTCCTCTCCCCACAGGCTCTACTAAACATGGGCTTTTTCAGATTGTTGGGGTGCTTTGCTGCCTAGAACTTCCAGGGTGCAGTGCACTGTCAAGATTCATTTGAATCCCTTCATTACTAAATAAAAGGGCTCCTGCTCTACTGCTTTCTGATCCTGCTGAATTGGTTTGCAGCATCTTGAATAGCGCAGTCTGTACAAAGCTATTGTGCATCTCCCAGCATTGGCTTCACTCATTCCAGCACTCAGGATCAGGTAGCAGCCCAAATACTACAAGGACCCACCGACCACAAGACCAGAAGTTTGAGTAACCTTTTCATTCTATTGCAAAACCATAAACCACTTAAACACATTTTTCAATATTTTTGTACAATAATACATAGGCTAGTGTGCCGATATAACAATAGCCACACTATTTTAAAAAGGGGGAATGCGTCAAAACTAGTATTGCCACAACTGCATTGATGACAAAAATACACTTTTTTTATACATTTATTCCAATATCTCTCCTTAGCGGGTAATTACACCAAGGGTTGAACACCAGAGCCATCTATATTTGATTTAAGCCTTGACCTCACTTTCTATTAATAAGACACATAATATATTAATTTTATGAATTCACAGTTACTACATGTAATAAATAGATACTAAAAATGCAACATACACTTTACATACAGCTTTATAAATGAATCTCAGCAGTTGTCAGTTAAAATAAAATGCTCAACTTTTGAAAAAATAAAACAAAAAAACAAAACTGGGGTTTCAAGTATATTAATTACTAAGTTATTTCTGCAAGAATAATCATAGAAAGTACTTATTGTATAATAACAATTTACTCTGAATTTCAAAGTGTGAATACATTAGCAAGGATTCTAAAAAATAGTCAAAGGCTAATAATTGCTTTATTGTTGTCGGTGTTTGAACACAGAATGTTTCAATGATATTCTCCTCTATCACCAGCTTGCTCATTGACTGAGCTTTGTATTTAACAATAATAAAGTAACAAACTATTATTTGGTGCTAAACAATAGTTGTTCCTATCTATATAATGATTGACAAAATATATTTGAAAACCATATTGATTAATTTATACATCTTTATTGTACTAATTCTTTCTCTCTGCTCCTGAAGTCCTCGCTCTTACAATTCTGGCTAGTTCAGTTATTACCTTGTCATCTCAATGCTTTGCAATTAAGTCATTTTTATTGATTCGCAGGCAATGTGAAGCTGAGAATTGTTTTAATCAAATCAGTTTGTTTTCTCGTTCTCATTTTCTTCTTCGGTATCTCAGTAAACGTGTTATTGGTGTGAAGATTCTGCAGGTTTTATTTCAAGTTCGTATTTTTCTTAAAACATAGAACAAATAACAGATGATAAAAAAGAATTAAAAAATGGACATTTTCTTTGCTAAAAAAAAAAAAAGAAGAAATGACCATCATGATATAATATTGAACAATTTTACAATTTTAAGCTATTATTTAATGACAAGTTAACCTGTGCATGATACTCATGCATTCTAGTCAAATCAAGCTACTTAAGGTGTTAATGTTCTTGTCATGCATTTGGGCCTAGCCCAGGCCTCCTCAGGGGAAGAGCGTTACTTCCCGACGCAAGCGCCCTTTTTTAACGTGGTTTTGTCCACATGTCACCACCTCACTGTCACTTCTCCTTCAAGAAATATATAGGTCAGTGTATAACTCTGCCCAGCAGGTGGCGCTGCAGCTTGTTTTTTTTTTTTTCACACACGCCACTAGGCATTTATATACTAGATTGCTAAATGTAGAGAAGACAGTGTGTAGGGTGGTCCATGATATTAAATGTTTATATGCACATTTTTCTATTTGCAAACATCTATGTGCATATGCTGTTTAAGAATATATATGTTTTATTTTTGGTTTGTTTTTTATGGACTTTGCAAGGTGTATAAGGGAGTCTGAGGACAAACAGGAAAAAAGTATCCCCAGTTCTCTTAATTGATAACAGTAACAACCTGCTGTGTATGGACAATTGTAGATTACCTTAAAGTACAAAATCCTCATATATATTGTAACAAAGCAAATACATTAGTTTCTGAGCTATTGGAATATATGGAATATTTTAGGACTACAGACAGCAATCCAAGCATATGTATCAGAGATTCATCTAACCCACTTTAAAGTCGTGACACAAAGTACACTAAGTAGATGGTAATTCATATAATCCAGAAATTACCAGCTCCCACATATGTGTTATGAGTTCTATTAGGTATTTTCATTACATAGCAATGTGTAGTCTGCGACTTGTACCAGACACTGTTATTGCAGAAAGCATTCCATTTAAAATACCTTTGTTTAGAGGATTTGTTAGTGTTTCATATACTGTGCAAATTACATAGATCTTGGATTTTTTCAACACAATTAACTTCCATAACCACTTGCTTTACTTTTTTTCACAAGAGAGATATCAGCCAATAGGAAACTGGGAGTTTTGCACTACTGGAAAACCTGATTAAAATCCATTTTGGATTGGGCATGCCGGAAAATCTATTGGCTGATGACAGCATTATGCTTGACATCTCTGGGGTGTCGCTATAGGATCTATTCAATTGATCTAAGCACTGAATTAACAGATTTGGCCCAATGTGTGGCAAAACAGGAGACATATCCAAACGGTGATCTGTCCAAATAACCGGCACTGCATTAGTGAGTGCAGTGAGTGAAAATCACACATAAATCGGCATCTGATTTCCCTCAAAATTTGTTTTCTCCTCTATTATTAATATTAGTCTATTATTACCCCATATTAGTCTATTATCCCACTCTACTGCCCCTTATATCTCTAACCTCCTCTCCATTCACATTCCCGCCCGCTCCCTGCGCTCAGCCAATGACCGCCGCCTCTCCTCCACTCTGATCACCTCTTCCCATTCCAGAATCCAGGACTTTTCCCGTGCAGTCCCCCTTCACTGGAATGACCTCCCTCGCTCCATCCGCCTCTCTCCTACTCTGTGCTCCTTCAAACGTGCACTCAAAACTCACCTCTTTCTCAAAGCCTACCAACCATCCACTTAACCCCCATCTCCTCCACTCATTCTCCCCTCTCTCCCATTCCCTCAACTGGCTCCTCTTGTGTCTGGTCTGTTTTACCCTCCCTTAGGATGTAAGCTCGTATGGGCAGGGCCCTCTTCCCTTCTGTCTCCTTACCTGTTCATCTGCTCCGTGTCTATTGCATCTGCCTGCCTGGAGTTTCTGAAGTATTGGTACTTTTTGTTTATTGTTCTGTACTGTTATACCCTGTATAGTCTACTGTTTGTACTATGTGCGGCGCTGCGGAAACCTTGTGGCGCCTAACAAATAAAAGATAATAATAATAATAATAATAATAATATTAATTGGCTTGACATTGCTTGCACATTGCATATGATTTCTACCTTCTTAAATGTATATCATGTACATATGCATGTGTGACAGGATGGACCTCCTAAGTCACCATGTTCGTGTTGCTGTGGACCGGCTTGGCTTGCCTTGCCACCCACCCCTTTCTTTATTCCAAATGTTCCCCTCCTGTCGCAGTAGGAGGAGCCCGCTGCTACCACTAGGCTCCTACACCGGCACCTAGAACCGTTTCCTTCTGGGTAACTTTTGCTGCTGGTGTACCCCCTCACTGGGCACCTGGGTTGGTAACCCTGACCTGTTCCTTTAGATCAGGGTTGCTGTGGATGGTTCCCCCTGGCCTATCACACCAAAGCTGCAACGTAGCTGGCAGAGCGTTGGTACTGGAATGCTGGGTCCCGACCTCAGAACAACTGGATAATGGATTAGATTAGTCTAATCTGTAGGTCACAGGAATTTTCGCAGGTAAGTAGGCATGAAAGCAGGATCTTGAAGCAGTGATGTTTTATTAGCTCAAGCATTGATCATCCAGAAGTTACAGATAGTATGTTGATACATTACATGGTCAAATAGTCCTCTTTTTATACAGATTTACACACATGTTGTCAGGGGCTAGCCCAGCCCCCTTATTCTGCCCCGGCACTGAAACGTTTCTTATCACATTGCATCTAGCACAGTTTAAATTTTACACCAACCTGATTTCCTCAAATTTGCTCTATATATTGTTCGGAGGTTTCTTGTCCCTCTTACAAGACATGCCAACAGGTAATGACCTCCTGCCGGGCATTCAGGCCAAAGCAGGTGTTTGTCACTTCTGAGATGAAAAGAATTAATTAACTTATTTCCTTACACAAACACATTTCCTCCACCATGGCCTAGCCACAGCATGTCACTGTAATGGTTAAAAAAATCACTGAACACTACTAAACCCTGAACAATTAATCATAATCACTTACATCATATTAGTTATCCCCTAGTGTCGCCTACTTACCATAATGAAATTTGGAACTTATAGTAATTAACATATGATTATCACCAGCCAAGATTATCCAATTCCAGTTGGTGCTATGGTCTTCAAGATGTAAAATAGTTTGCATAATAGTTTTTGTTTACATTTAAAATAGTAGAAAAGCTATACATGTGTGTAAACATGTATAAATAAACTAAATATGCTTTCCCTGCCGTTGTTACTAGAGTGGAAGGCTGGTGGTAGGGTGTTGCAGAGGACTAAGTGATAAAAAAAAAAACAGGGAATGTAGATTAGGAACACAAGGAGCAGAACAGATTTAATATTGAGTAACAGACACTGATCAACCCTGTCAGCAGAACTGTGATTGGACATTTTGTAAGGGCCCCAATGTACTTCCAAATGTGAAAAGATATATGGGCCTTTGACAGGAAAGGTGGGCCCCTTTTCAGCTGGGGGGCCAGTAGCAGCGGCACCCCCTGTTACTATGGTAGCTACGCCTTTACCTATATGAATTGTTTCATTAAACAGGCAACAGACAAACACTTCCTCTCTCTTTAATACATTATAACCTGAACTTACTACTTGATAAATATTTGAAGGTATTGGTTGCAATTCACCTTTATTAGGGCTTCATAACAATATTATTTTTTTATTTTCAATATATCAATTGTAAATTTTTATTATGCATATATGTTTATTCCTGATAGATAAATAACATCATCAAGGATAGATGTGTGTAGAGCGTTAGCGATAGTAATTATATCATATAACTCCGTTATATAGATTCAAAGTAATCAGACATGCTAGCACTATCTCTATTGTTACATTCTGCATTTGCCACAAGGGGTTATTTAATTTAATTGCCTCAGTTATTTGATGGGGAATTGTTCACTATTTATACATCTTTCACTGTCACAAAAAGCCACATCCCTGATGACGCAGCAGCAAACTGGAGATGATGTGGTGGTGAAGATGTGGTGCACCTCCGATAGGAATGTCCATGTACACAGATTGAGTCTGGCATCCATGCAAGCGATATCGGAGGACTTCTGTCTTACAGATCTGGAGGCATTTTCTTATAAGCATTCCCATATTTTAAAGTGTATATATAGTTTTAATGCTTTAAATGAGGTCTCAGTAAATTATGCTTTAATATACTACTGTATAGACTGCTTTGTTATTACCTTACAGGGCAAGGTAGATTGATGGTTTCTCAATTGCCTGAAATAATTTGCTGTCTAGATAAGTATTCACACAGCTTTAAAATGATAAAGTTTGGTATATTGTGGGCACATTTTATTTTAAACATAATATACTATTGTGCTTTTCTAAAAAAAAATCACTTGGATACATATATTTTGTATATAGTTCACATTTCTACACTTAAACGTAAACTTCATCCCAAGTGTTTTGTTGGCTTGGAATTTTGCTTTGGTTTGTCAAATGCATGTCATATTTACATTTGCATGAGAAAAAATTTCCATGTTAAATATTTACATATCATGATATAATCCCCAAGATTTGAACTGACAGCTACAATCTCACAAATATTTCTCACCTTCCTCAGCCTCCTCTTATGGGTTTCTGGTTTCCACACGCAAAGAATAAAGGATTGCACAAATGGGTTGGAGGTGTAGCCAAAAGTAGGATCTTCCTGATTAAAGGATGAAGATTTTATGGAAAAAAAGTGTCAATTTTAAATGTAGCACAAAATCACAGCATTCACTCTAATGCCAGGTACTCACTAGCATTCTATTTATGTTTACAAATGCAACTAAAACCATGTGTTTGACATACGGTTGTTAACAAGCATTTTTACTTTAATTCAGTTTGGTTATTCCATTGTGTTAACCATGATAAATGCATTTATGGAACAAGGAGTATTCTGAAAACTGTGTTACAATGCAACACAACCAGGGCCGGATTATGGGAATGGAGGCCCCTGGGCTAAGGAGTCCCCCATTCCCTCGTGAGGTCCCCAATGTGAGCCGCCCCCCCTAAGCACTTACCTGTCAGTGCAGTCCTCCTTCCGTGGCGCGCTGTAAGCTCCTTACTGAGGAGATCTCACGAGAGTTCACGATGGGCGAGTCTGGGTTTGAGAGAATGTTACTTGCCTGACTGCATTATGCCAACTGGGAAGTTTGGTGGAGGAGGGATAATGGTATGGAGCTGTTTTTCAGGGTTTGTTCTAGGCCCATTATCTCCTGTGAAGGGAAATCTTAATACTTCAGCATACCAAGTTATTATGGACAATGCTATGCTTCCAACTTTGTGGCAATAGTTTGGGGAAGGCCCTTTTCTATTCTAACATGACTGTGCCCCAATGCACAAAGCAAGGACTACAAAGATATGGTTTGATGAGTTTGTTGCGGAAAAACTTGACTGGCCCGCACACAGCCCTGACCTCAACCCCATCGAACATCTTTGGAATGAACTGGAACCGAGATTGTGAGCCAGGCCTTCTCGTCCAACATCAGTGCCTGACCTCATAAATGCTCAGAATGAATGGGCACCAATTCCCACAGAAACACTCCAACATCTTGTGGAAAGTCTTCCAAGAAGAGTGGAAGCTGTTATCACTGCAAAAGGGGTATCAACTCCATATTAAAATACATCTAATATCCCTTACGATGTAAGCTCGCTTGAGCAGGGCCCTCTTCCCTCTTGTCTCCATACCTGTTCTTCTGCTCCGTGTTTATTGCATCAGCCTGCCTGGAGTTTCTGAAGTATTGGTACTTTTTGTTTATTGTTCTGTACTGTTATACCCTGTATAGTCTACTGTTTGTACTATGTGCGGCGCTGCGGAAGCCTTGTGGCGCCTAACAAATAAAGGATAATAATAATAATAATAATAATAATAATAATGTATTTGAATACAATGTCATTACATTAATGGTCAAGTGTCTGAAAGCTTTTGTCCATATAGTGTATATATAACAGGGTTTCTCTATTACCCCATTTGTCCAGAAGAGAGCATTTTATATAGTATACTATCAATGCACTATGATTTCATCATACCTTACAATAAGAGAGCATTTGGGGCCTAGAGGAAACTTTATCGGGTTTAGGACTTAGCCTATGCTGACACACAGTCAAGTTTTCGAGGTTTCAAAATGGTATCCGTTCTCTCTTGTGCGAACTGAAGTAGGGTGGAACTCTGTTTTATATAAGCCAACAATGTACTAGGTAATAAACAAATAAAAAGGCCATTCAAAACCTAGTGACAGGTTATCTTTAAATATGTAAATGTCAATTTGCAAATAAAAAGAAACACAAGTTGGCATCATTTTCTTCTTCAAATAATATAGTTTTCAAACAAACGAAAACATTGCTGTAAAGATAATGCAAGACATAACAGTTGTATACTGAATTGTCTATATTGTCACTTATCTCCTCAATTAAATGAGTTCATTGTAATTCATTGCATTAAACTACTTATTAGCATGCAACAATATATATTTTTTTTTTTCAGAGATCTGCATCCTTTTATTACTTGTTTTTGAGCAATTATATTAGCTAGTGATTAATGTCAAGATGTATTTGCTGCATTGCAAGAAATAAAATAAAAGGTAGTCAATGAAAAAAATTAAATTGACTCTAACCCTAAATTTTTTAATTCTTCTTTTGCATTTATTAGTGTAAAAATAAAGGGGAGGATTTATAAACAAACTCTTGTTATAGACCTTTAACTAATTTATGTTATTTTGTGCTTACAAAACCTTTCCTTGCTCTACGCAAAGAGCTATACAGAGACCAAAAAGAAAAGCAGAATTTTCAATTGAATCCCTGAAGAATTAGATAGTGCGGGAACTTTCAGAGAGTAAAGAATGAATAAAACAGTTAAAGGAAAATATTCAAAATGGTTACTTATTGGAAAGTAAGGGGTCATCATAGTTGAGATGGGAAGATGAGTGCATAATTAGTGTTATAATGGTATTGTCACGAACAGCACTCACCTGAGTCTGCGTGACGCATATGTGACACAGGGTCAACCACAAAGACAACCACCTGGTGGGTCTAAAATGATTAAATCCTTCCCTATCTATGCCACACACTAGCTTTGCGATACTAATTACCACCACCAAGGTTGTTTCGGATAAGAGCTGACACTCTTATTTAGGAAGCCTTCGGTTCTCCCTAGCATTAATCCAACACAATTTACTTTAATCAGAGTTCACTTAAACCACAAGGTTTGCACAGTTTCAATTAGGTAGCGTCTGGACCAAACTGTCGCGTGAATTCATAAGAACACAGAGACTAGAACTTATTAAGTGTAATTTAATATGGAAAATACATCCACAATGCTTAAGATAAAAAGATAATAAAATGACATACAAATAGAGTGCAATTGTTTCTTATAAAATAAAAAGGATAAAACACAGAATTGATACCTCACTTAGAATCAAGTTTGTGGTGCCGGGAGGAGCAGGAAAAAATGGAACCTCTTCAATTAAACTCCCTCAGAAGAAGAACCCAGGGTTACATTTTCAATACAGTTTTAAAGTCAAGCTACAGGGCCCCCCAGCCCCCTTCCCTGTGAGGTCAGAACCAACAGGAGGGGAGAATGCAAATTAGGGTCTTATGACTTTGCTGTTTGAATACCTCTAAGTCAAGTTTTCTTTACACCGTCCTAACTTTTCAACAGTATGGTTTACGAACATGATTTTACCTTCACACAACAGGTCCTAAGTTTCCCTTCATCTGCATACCACACATGCCTCTGGTATGTATGATATGATCTTTTCCTGTGCCCTTATTCAGCTTGAATCTGTCATTAACATACAACCCAGTCTCTGCAGTCGGCCTGTCTGGGGCCTCCCAAACATGTGTGAGATTTCATTGTCTTGCAAGAGATCTCCTCAAAGGCATTCACATTTGCCATCCTGCCATAAATGGTATAAGGTGCTATCCTTATCTACCAGCCCCCCTGGGTGGTTTAACATCCATAAAACCCATTGATCTAACAGCTTCTAAGAGCACCAGGTCACACTATTTCTAGGAAGTAATACACAAACATATATTTGCAGATTTATGCCTAAACATTAGCTTGCACATGACACCTTCCCTTTTTAAGAGATGGCATGGGAATTGACTGACAGGTCATAGCCCAAGCCATCTCCCACAGATCCCACCAGGTTCAAATGGAATAGCTGATAGCTGGGCCTCAATAGGTTCTCTGGGGGGAGGGGTTAAGAAGGGCTTAACTATCTCAGACAGCTGGAACTTCTGGTCCTGCAATAGCTGTGGGCAAACCTCTGCATTCTTACCTACGCTCTCTGCACCTTTCACTGACTGTGTGTCTTTGTGGGTGCTGCTTGAGAGAACATCTCCCTCCCACAAGAACTCCTGTAAATGGGAACCCTTCAATCCTGGCACAGCGGAATACCTACGTCCACTCTGCCCTGCTTCCCCGTTACACAATTCCCCGTCTGTGGGATACACTATGTGATTCTGATCTGAGGGTCTAAGGAACAGGACACTCCGCTCCCCCTTAGACTCATCTATCTGGGGGTGTAGTGTAACAGGGAGTTTGGGTCCCTCATCTATTTCCTCTAAGCCATTAGATAGCTGGATAAGTGAGTGTGGGCTAGCAACTGACTCCCCTGTCTCTATAGGCAACTCAGAGGAATGGTCAGAACTCAGATGTAGATCTAAGTGGTGAACATTCGAACTACAGGTCCCAGCAGCAATGTAAGGATTGCTGTCCCTCGCTACTTCCCGTTGGTCAGGACTATGTGTCTCCCCCACATGCTCACCCGCTCTGTGTGCAGCTGATTCAGGCACAGAATATACATCTTCCCTCTGCCCTCCCTGCCAGTTACCTTGTACAACATCTTCTGAGCATATTACCTGGGTAGAAACATTGTCTTTCTCTAGCACAACAGAATTAATCACATGGTCATCTGTCCCTTTTCTAGAAAGCACATTATCTATACCAGTATTAATGCCCATATCTGCAATCACAGTATCCGCTGTCCCCATCCCATGACAAGATGTCAGTGTAAAAACAGGTTTAGATTCTAACACAATACTGTTATTGGCATTATCCTCATTATTCGCATTAGGTACAATAATACATTCTCTTTCCTTGTCACCTCCTGGTGCCTGGGAAAAAACGTGGTTACTCTCAGCAGGTTCTGGTACTGTAACATGGGCGGCACTAAAATCATTACACACTTCAGGTATAATATGGCATTTCCGTTCCCTGTCACATCCTGCTGCCTGGGAACAAACGTTGGTATTCTCAGCTGATTCTAACACAGTGACATTAGCATCATTACCTACATCAGATATAATAAGACATTCCCTGTCCCTGTCACATCCTGGTTTACACATTTCAGGTGCAATTGAACAGACCTTTTCCTTGTCACCTCCTGCTACCTGGGAACAAACTTTGGTACTTTCAGTTGATTCTGACACAGTAACAGGGGTGGCATTGACATCGTCATTACAGACATACTGAGACAACATTCTTCCTAAATCTGTCCCCAGTAACACATCTATAGGCATATTATCTGAGACCCCGACATCCCTTATACCTCTTCCAGCACCCCAATCAAGGAAAACTTTGGCTACAGGTACAGTTAGGTGAATTCCACCAACCCCTTTCACAGAAATACATTTTCCTGGAATGAAGTCCTCTAACCCTACCAGTTCTGAATGAACTAACGTAACATCCGCACCAGTGTCTCTTAACCCCACAGTTACCTTGCCACCCACAGTGACTGTTTGTAGGTTGTCCTTCCGGCCCCCTTCTGGTCCCGCAACACAGAGGACAGCTGGTGAAGATTGCAGGGAAGGTACCCCCCCAGCGGAGGGTGAACTGGTCTTCTTCTCTGGACAAGCGGTACTAATGTGCCCCACCTGGTTGCACACAAAACACCTGCGGGTGTCTCCCACAGCAGGCTTTGCCCCAACTCTCCCAAAAGATGAAGAAACAGTGGGTGATGGCGGTGAGGGGGGTGGCGTTGATCCTCCTGGCCGGCCCCCTTTCCAGGCCGACTGCCCTGGCACAAAAGTTCCTCTTTTAGCTGCAGGTGCCCGGGTGACAGTGTACTTGTCAGCCAGTCTAGCTGCTTCCGCAGATGATGTAGGGTCCCGATCCACTACCCATTCCTTCACATCAGCCGGGCACAAAGTCAGAAACTGCTCCTGGATCATCAAATCTTGCAAAGCATCAAAGGTGGTGATCTGTAGCCCTCCAACCCACTGTTTGAATGAAGCACACAGCTGGGCCACAAGTCCTGAATATGTGTCAGAGGCACTGCGTTTTAAATCTCTGAATTTCTGCCTATGCGCCTCTGGGGTGATGTTAAAACGTTGCAACAGGGCACTTTTGATTGCCTCATAATTTCCGTCCATCTCAGGTGGAAGATCTGCAAAGGCCTCTAATGCTTTACCTCGCAAACCAGGGGTTAAATATTGTGCCCACTGATCTTTGGCCAGTCCATACTGTCGGCAAGTCTTTTCAAATCCTCGCAAAAAAGCATCTACATCCCCGTCTTTTTCCAATACAGGGAAATTCTCAGGACGGGGTCTGCTAATACCAGTGTCTTTCGCTTCTGACTGGCGTTTGAGCTTGGCAAGCTCCAGCTCATATCTCCTATCTGCCTCTCGCTCGGCAGATTCTCTTTCTGCTTGGCGCTCCGCTGCCTCCATAGCAGCGCGCCTCTCTGCTGCCTCCATAGCAGCGTGCCTCTCTGCTGCCTCCATAGCAGCGCGCCTCTCTGCTGCCTCCATAGCAGCGTGTCTCTCTCTCTCCTGACGGTCAGCAGCTTCCTTCTCCTGGAACTGCTGTATGAGTTGCATTTTAGTTGTAATGTCCGCTGGGCCCAAATATTTCAGGGCGGTTTGCATATAAACGTCCATAGCAGTGTCCACACATGCACCATTAGAATCATCCGAAATTAACCGTCCCTGGTTTTGAGGAATATCCACAGTCAGGTCCGCTCCTGAGTCCTGGCTATGCTCTTCCTCAGACACAACTGTGAGTTGATGTTCATCCCTCTGTACAAGAGCTTCAATCAATTGCTCCTTACTTTTGCCACTGGTGGGAATTCCTGCATCCTCACAATCTGAAATCAGCGCCTCCTTTGTCAAACGTTTATATGCAGCAGCCATTTCCTCAGTTTAATGCCAAATAAAAAAAGATAAGAAAAAAAAGAGAAGGGGAGGGAAAGAAACAATTGCTGTATGTCTTATAATGTTTTAAGCATTGAGTTCAGTCTCTGGTGAATTAGTCTGTATTTCCTCTCTCAGGGATCACACACCCTAATTCACTTAAGTTTTTAAAAAATTAAAAATATATCCCACAAGCTTGCCACCAATTTGTCACGAACAGCACTCACCTGAGTCTGCGTGACGCATATGTGACACAGGGTCAACCACAAAGACAACCACCTGGTGGGTCTAAAATGATTAAATCCTTCCCTATCTATGCCACACACTAGCTTTGCGATACTAATTACCACCACCAAGGTTGTTTCGGATAAGAGCTGACACTCTTATTTAGGAAGCCTTCGGTTCTCCCTAGCATTAATCCAACACAATTTACTTTAATCAGAGTTCACTTAAACCACAAGGTTTGCACAGTTTCAATTAGGTAGCGTCTGAACCAAACTGTCGCGTGAATTCATAAGAACACAGAGACTAGAACTTATTAAGTGTAATTTAATATGGAAAATACATCCACAATGCTTAAGATAAAAAGATAATAAAATGACATACAAATAGAGTGCAATTGTTTCTTATAAAATAAAAAGGATAAAACACAGAATTGATACCTCACTTAGAATCAAGTTTGTGGTGCCGGGAGGAGCAGGAAAAAATGGAACCTCTTCAATTAAACTCCCTCAGAAGAAGAACCCAGGGTTACATTTTCAATACAGTTTTAAAGTCAAGCTACAGGGCCCCCCAGCCCCCTTCCCTGTGAGGTCAGAACCAACAGGAGGGGAGAATGCAAATTAGGGTCTTATGACTTTGCTGTTTGAATACCTCTAAGTCAAGTTTTCTTTACACCGTCCTAACTTTTCAACAGTATGGTTTACGAACATGATTTTACCTTCACACAACAGGTCCTAAGTTTCCCTTCATCTGCATACCACACATGCCTCTGGTATGTATGATATTGGAGAAAATGATATGATCTTTTCCTGTGCCCTTATTCAGCTTGAATCTGTCATTAACATACAACCCAGTCTCTGCAGTCGGCCTGTCTGGGGCCTCCCAAACATGTGTGAGATTTCATTGTCTTGCAAGAGATCTCCTCAAAGGCATTCACATTTGCCATCCTGCCATAAATGGTATAAGGTGCTATCCTTATCTACCAGCCCCCCTGGGTGGTTTAACATCCACAAAACCCATTGATCTAACAGCTTCTAAGAGCACCAGGTCACACTATTTCTAGGAAGTAATACACAAACATATATTTGCAGATTTATGCCTAAACATTAGCTTGCACATGACAGGTATATATAGGCAAATTATTTAAACCAGGGCTTTGCAAATTGTAACCTAAGCATTACTGTTGAAGTTTGTCTTAATTTTAGGTGAAGCTCAAATGACTCTATTAAATAAGTATACACAAACTTAAAGGAAATTAATTATTAATCAGCTCTATGTATAAGTCCCTTTGTGGGCCTTATCTTGCACAAAATAGCTCTGCGCATGCTCAGAAATGGACCTTACATCAATTGCTTGTAACTCATGTCTGAACGCAAAAGACACTTATGCCTGCCTATGACTTCAAGGGCAGAAGTGGGAGGAAAGGAGTAGATGAACGTAGGCAATGTACAACCCAATGCAGATGCGGCCGATTCAAGTTCTGGGTTTCACTTAAGTATGTGTTTTTTAGCCGTATCATTTGCACCAGCTACAGGGCAGGTGTATATGCTGATTGGTAGTGATGAATGTTACGGTATCGTCATTGTATTCTACATGTATGCATGCCACTAGGGATAGGGTACATAATTCCAACCGTGTAAATGTCGGCACTTAACCTGCCGACATGAAAATGCCAGCAGGCTTAATGCCGACACTTGCATTGTGTTGATGGGTGGACAATGTCATCAGTGTGATTGGCGACATTGGTCTTTTAATGTTGGCATTCACACTGACAACATTGTACACTGTGCCGAAAATGACACATTTACATAATGATCGCCACCATGCACTAGATAGCAAAGAACATTTGTATGCAAGTAGAGAGAATATGAAACACAATGTATGTACAGTACACATTAAGAACATCCTGTAAAAAAAAAAAGACAAAATATTAACAAACATTTTTATTAATGATAATAGTATTAGAAGTTCTTAATTTTGTAATGGTTTTTGCACATATGCATGTGCGTATCCTGTACTCTGTTCTGTCTACATACGGCAAGTAACGTTTAGGCAGAGCATACTTGTACCCGAATTCAAATGGCCAGCCCCACTCTGGACACTCCCTGAGTTAACATCTTATCATATATTCCAACAGTCAGACATATATCACCTCTATTTTGTCAGGAAACCGCTCCTGAACCCCTTTATCTGTCAAACTGCCCTCTACTCACTCGTGACTTGGAAGCTTACTGTAAGGGAACACATAGGATTCCAGCCCAAATCTCACACTCACCTCTTTCTCTAAGGCTACATATTTCACTGGTCCTTTTCCCAACACAGACACACGCTTTCACACCTCTCGCCAACTGCCACCAGCTACATATAAGGCCCGTAGCAAACCTATGATTTAATTATCCAATTGCGCACACTCGGTGCTCTGGTAGATAAACAGTTAACCCTTCACAATCTGGTTTCTAAAGAGTTAACCCAGCCAAGCAATCTCTTTCTTCTAAAGAGGCAATTGATTCGTTAAGAGCAATAAGGACAGAACTATTAAATTGTTAGATTTAATATACAAAAGGTACAATGCTTACAGATAATAAAAAACAATTGGAAAAAGATTTGACATCCCCCCAAAAAATTGCAAACAGTTATAAAAACAAATTGGATGGAGGTACTGAGCATAATTTACATATATAATATATATGCCTGGGCTAAGCAGAAAAGATGGACAGGCCTTAAATTAGATTGATCCCCAAGAAACTGATAATTTGTTGTAACTGGTCTCAGATTTTTAAAGTCACCTTTACACCTTTCCCCACCTCCAGGGGGTGGGGGGGTGGGGGGGGTTGTGTTCTGTGACACTTTTTACAATCACCATTTGCATTTTTCTTGATTTACTACCCAATTCTACTATGTGACCTAACTTTTCTGTGGAGTGTCACACAGACCCACTTTTGATATTAGTAGCTCGCCTATGATTTACTCATCTATTGATACCAAACAGGCCTAGGTACAGGGTATCAGTTGAGCTTATACTCATTTCCTCAACTTCTCTGTGTGGCAGAATTCTTAATTTGACATATGAGCTGCCCTTCAGCATGCTATTGAGGAATATGTGATTGATCACTACTTTTATTGATTTAAAAAGGCATATTTGAAAACTGAATTATTTTTATCTATATAAAATATAGCCAAGTCAGCACATGGTCTCCTTGAGCCAGACACCATGCTGATCGGTTCCTAAGAGTCTTTTCAGGTGTCAAACTCCATCCTAGGCCAGGATATAGCTCACCGCATGGGGCCTTTGAAGCTGCTACAGGTGACACTGCTGTCTTCTAACACCGGGATGTGCAGAGCCACCGAATACACACACAAGAGACTTTCTAACTTCACATTTTACACTTTAGTAGCTCAATTTATCAATGGATTCATTTGATATACCATATTTACACTGCAGTTATGATTTAGACCTTATTCCCCACAATTATGCGAGGGGTTAACCCTTATTACTGTAAGTTCTGTATGTTCAAGACAGAAATGTATATTGAGATCCGCTTGGATATGAATATGTTTGGAATAACGCTCAAGTGCAATGCTCATTTTTAAATGCAAATTTCATGCAAGTTGCACCGAACATTAATTAGTGCATTTGTGTTCCCCTTTCCTCCAAACCTTCCAAACCTCTTCAGGCAAGCTTATTAAGTTCCTGAACCACTTTCTTAGCCTCCCTAAATATTATACTTAATTGCCACCCTCTAACCAGTTTATGACAAACTTATATTTATATTCCTTATTTGCTCAAACATCCCTCTTACCCCAAGCCAACACTACATTTTTACTGAATGATATAGCCTCACTAAGCACTATTTCAATTGCAATCTGGCTGGACTAGTATGCAATCTGTGGCATTTAACCTTATTTATCAAATTGCTATTTTCCTATAGATTGTAAACTTGCGAGAAGGGCCCTCTTACTTCTTTGTTTGATAATTCCCATTCTTGTTTCTTTTTACTGTGTTTATTCCCAATTGTAAAGCATTACTGATTTTGCTGGAGCCATATAAATAAATGTTAAAGATAATGACAGCAATAATAAAAATAAAAATACTACTACTACTACTAGTAAGATACTAACCAACAAATTAGCATATGTCACCAGATATCGCTCAACTGTGCATTTTGAATATTGGCCACCAGATTGGACTCAACTTTTTATTCTTGTTGTCATATTAGACTCAGCTTTATATACTAAGCACCAGATTGGGCTTACATATGTGGGCTAATATAAATAGATGACAATGATGGGCATTGGTAGGCTCAAAGCCATTAATGGTGAGAATAAAGTATATGGGCAGTTCTCTAAAGGTAGTTTTTCGGTAACTGCTGCTATTTGTTTTAAAATGTCCTCTCACCACCAAATATAGTAATCAGCGTTAGTGTTTATAGCCTTGGCTGGTTACCACTATTTCCGGGGGGGACAAAGAACATGGGGCCCGACACATAAGTGGGAACCAGCACCATATTGAGCTGGTCATACCTTATAAGGAAGACCTGGAGCATAGGGCAACTCCGTCATAATGTGTGCCAGACCTAGACTGGTCATAGGGTGTATTTTCTTAGTTGACTCGGGCCCACAAAAAATGTGCAGGCTTCCCAGAGGGGAATGTAGCTCTGTGTTCAATAGCACTGGGGCTCTCCTGGCAACAATGGGCATTGTTTGCCAAGGCAATGGTTAAGCAGTGTCTTAAAACCCCATTAACGCACACAGTAATGGCGATTTGAGAACGATAAAGAAGACCCATATTATAACAAAAGTTTACTATTGTACCTGTCATGCTTAGGTACAAATATGTGGCATTGGCTATGGTTGTGCCTATGTTCATCCACGTCACTTCTGATTGGCAGCCACCAGCACTGGTTCTATCCTACCATTTTGACTCTAGGAGAGAAGGAAGGAATGGTGTTAAGAGGGGAGAAGTTGAAAACGAGGGGGAGAAGGTGTGGCAGAAAAGTATATTGGGTTGTGGGAGCTGATGGGAGAAAAAGGAGGGCAGCAGATGTGATGGGGGCACAAGGAGAGATTCACAGAAAAGGGGAGAAAAAAGGGACCGGCACCCATAATTGTGAGACAGAAGACTTGGGGGGCACAGCCAGATAGAAATACACATGGGGAGACAGATGGGGAGAATTTGCAACACATACAAAAGTGGGGACAGAGGCACACACGCACACAAAGGGAGGACAGAGGCACACACACACAAATCAGAGATAGAGGCACACACACACACACACACACACACAGGGGAAGAGAGGCTCACACACAAATGGGGGTCAGAAGCACACACACACAAATGGGGGACAGAGGCAAGCACACAAAAATGAGGGACAGCGGCACACACGCACACACAAATGGGGGACAGAGGCACACACACACACACACACACACACACACACAAAGAGCACAGAGGAACACACACAAATGGGGGACAGAGGCAAGCCCACAAAAATGGGGGACAGAGGCACATACACACAAATGTGGGACAGAGGCACACACACACACACACACACACAAAGAGCACAGAGGAACACACACAAATGGGGGACAGAGGCAAGCCCACAAAAATGGGGGTCAGAAGCACACACACACAAATGGGGGACAGAGGCAAGCACACAAAAATGAGGGACAGCGGCACACACGCACACACAAATGGGGGACAGAGGCACACACACACACACACACACACAAAGAGCACAGAGGAACACACACAAATGGGGGACAGAGGCAAGCCCACAAAAATGGGGGACAGAGGCACATACACACAAATGTGGGACAGAGGCACACACACACACACACACACACACAAATGGGGGTCAGAGGCATTCACACACACACACACACACACACAAATGGGGACAGACGTGCACACACACATAAATGGGGGACAGATGTGCATGAACACACAAAGGGTGCAGCAGAGCAGCTGAGTTCCATATAGAGGCCTTCTTGTGCTCACATACAGCAGGGGGATATCTTAGTATTGCTCATCCAGCCTAGCAGATGTGAGCAGAGAGCCACAGACTCAGGGCTCCCTGTGAAGGGGGGGGGGGCAGGGAAGCTACTCACATTCTGCATCCTCTGCCTGGGCTATGCAGTGCACAGACACAGCTAATAGAGGAAGCCTGGGGTAGGTGAAGAAAAGACAGGATTGACAATCAGATGTCAGGGTGGGGACACATGCACACGGCTGTTTTACCTGTCTAAGGCAACAGTCAGCACTTGGTTCAGCCTACAAGATGCTGGACCAAATCATTGGATTTGGAACTGGGCTAGCCTGCCTCTGTCCCCAAGTGGCCTCATTACATTATGGGGCCCATCTGGCTAAGGTAAGTGAGGTGGTACAGCGTATTATCAAATAATTTCTTAATAGTACAGCATATCAGCCCATACCTCCTCACTTTCACTACTGCCCTAAGCCCTGATCCAAGACACGAGCCCCATAAACTACCTTTATGACCACTCTCTGATTAGTAAATGCAGCAGCTGATACCATCACCTGTTGATTTCCTATTTTTGTATTGGAGTCTCTCAGGTTTAATGTTGCATAAAGGAGGACTTTTTTCATAAACTATTTGATACACCGATTGTCTAATATAAATCAGATTGAGAATCCTTAACAATGATGTGCAAAATATAATATTAGTAGACCAGTACTATGTAAAGTATGAGTATAGGTTTAACTTACCTTTTGTCACCATTAAAAGTGTGCATTTTAGAGTTGTGTAACCCTTTGGCAATTAAAAGGTTCTTAAGATGGACCAAATAAAATGTTATAATCAGAAAACTTTAAAAAATAGAAATAAAGGATTTGTGAATGGTACATTTTCCTGAAAGATCACATAATTGGCCGCCAATCAACTTCACATAGAATTCTAGCCTTAATTCCTCATTTCTTCTACAATTTTGCATTTTCATACTTCTGTTTTATTGCATGAGCTTTATACAGGAAAAGAGACAGCTATCAGCGCTAAAATACAAATTGAGAAGGACACTTGCAAGTGGACCTGAAATCAATTAAAATAGTTAAATAAATTGAATTTAAAAACTTAAATCTGTCCAGATATCACACAAAATAATAACACACTAAAAAAGTCCATTGTGAATCATAGGAAATTAAAATAGATGTGCTTCCCTTGCAAATGGAGAAAGTATTTAGGATTAACTGGCAAAGGGCATAAATAGCCCAGTTGGGAAATCTGTATATACAATGCATCCAAAAGGATCCCTTACAACAATGGTGCTGTAAACAATAACATTGTTATGAATTATATACAGTTTTATGATGTCTGGTATACTGTCAGATTTGTATATAATCATCTTTTATGTGGGTAGAATACAATTTTATTTGATCTATTATATGATAACTCTTGAAGCAAACGGCAATACACCTCTAGGGTCTGAATTATTAAGGATCTTAACTTCTTATTTAAGACTCCTGGACAAAACCATGTTACAATGCAAGGGGTGCAAATTAGTATTCTGTTTTGCACATAAGTTAAATACTGACTGAATTTTTATGTAGCACACAAATATCAACTTTAAATTTCAGTGTACAAATAAGCTATCAAGTATTTGTGTGCTACATGAAAAACCAGGCAGTATTTAACTTATGTGCAAAACAGAATACTAATTTGCACCCCTTGCATTGTAACATGGTTTTGTCCAGGAGTCTTAAATAAGAAGTTTCTTAAGTTAAGATCCTTAATGAAACAGGCCCCTATTTTGTATTCACAATAAACTAATCACAATTAAGTAATCATTACAATAAGATGTGATTCTCCGGAAAAATAAAAAACAGCTATAGTGAATCTATCCACCGTAATCTTCACCTCTGGTCATCCAAGGTAGGTCCTGAGTACTTTGTACTCACCCCACTCTCGGCACCCAACTTGTGACCATTCAAAATTACCTTTTCACAGTCGGAAATTCCTTGCATTGTCGCCCAATTCGGGTTTCATTTAATGCTGCCTATTTCCTAGAAATTACATCCATTGCACGCAGACCATTATATGTTCTGAGATATCATTGGTTATAATATTTTAGTTGTAATTACCAATATTGTATATGCTAATATAATAAACAATACAACTTTACTGTATACGATAGTGTTTCTCACATGCATTTCTGGGCCTTATAGCAAGACTTGGGTAGGGTTCCGGTGATGCCACTTTAGCCTCCCGGGCCCACACGCTCTATATTGAAAAGAGAAAAAAGGGGACTCTTCTGAACATGTATGGTCCGGCTCATGCGCCCATTGCATGCGCCGGACCACACAGAAGAGGACTCCAACCTGCTCTGAAAAGAAGGGGCCTCGAGGGGTGCTGTAGAGGTCTCGGGTGTGTCCGGCATTTGTTGTGATATGGCATATCACAACATTTCAAATGAATACATAGCTACTGGCAGCCATAGTCCGGGCACTGCGGTGCAGAAAATGATTCAACCTCCATATGAACACCGTATGCGTTTATAAATATGAAAGGTGAACATGCCATTCTTCATTCTTCAATGTTCCAGAATAAAATGAAAGCCTGTGTTTTCAACTGTATATTCTTTCACCAGGATGATTTATTTTCCTTTTAACTTCCACATTACTTTACCAGACTAATTTTGTCTAAATACACACACAGTCTTTGTATATTAATGTATACACTTCCTGTCTCGCTCATGAAAAATAAGCTGGCAAAAATTCGGACAAGATACATATTGTGTGGTGTAAGTTAAATCTTTATGCATCAGCACGATTGAATGTAAAAATACATACATCAGGCAAATTCTAATTGCTCAGAAGAAACATATATAAAAAGAGAATAATAAAAATTGAAAAAGCCAGTGACCTGTTCTAACACGGTTACTACCTTAATTATGCTAATATAAATAAACTATATAATGGCTAAAATTCAAAAGATAGTGGCAAAATGAACTGCATATTACATCTGTAACTGGGCACATAAAAGTCTAAAGGTCATTATGTGTATGTTTTACATATTCTCATGCAAAATTTGATAGTTCTTATTGATAGACAACGTCATAAAGCCATCACTATGTTTATAGACATTTAATTGAAGACAGCATAAAACGATAAACTAAGAAACATGCATGGTTGACTTCTACAATTCAAACCATAAATCATACTGATGTTCAGACAAGTCGCCCAGACAGAAATTCAGATGATAGATGAACCATTTAACTTTGATTTTTGAAAGCAATGAGCTTGCTAGCAATACCTCACACTGACTAATACCACATATGGTCATACAAGAACTCATCTAAAATCCATTTTTCCCTTGTGTGGATGCTAAAATTATCTTCTAAATGATCATTATTAAAAGTATGCTGTGTGTAACATCTTCCTAATGTGCATAGCTAGATTCATAGACTATTTGCCTCAGTAAGCAATGATTTTATCACTATTTCTAATCTGAAATGAAGGGCTCTTAAAATCTAGATGAAAAGAATGAGGTAATCTTGAAAATTAATTTATGGAATGCATTATGCTGTAGCAAAGTTAATCGAATAATTCAAAAAGGAAAACGTTGAGCATATTTTCTCTAAATATGGTATGAAATATTCAGCCAGCCCTTTTCCACAACTCCTATAGACAAGTCTAATAGAAAGAGTGCTGGACCTACAATAATGTTATGGATCTAGATTATGTCTTTTTAATATTCTAAATTTAAGATACTGAATCTAAAAGCAAAAACAACTTCTAAAAATATACAGTTCAAATTATATTTGTATATGGTAAATAACGTTCTTAAATGTGTTGTATATCCCCTGCCTTATAAACTCTCCAGTCATAATAGAAGGACTTCTGCTATCTTGCTGAGTGTAAAGCAATTATTTTATGCAAAGGTTCCTTGCAGAGTTACAGTGCGACTCACACATGCATGCACACACACAGAAATTGTCACTAGTTAGATAATTCAGGAAGTTGAGAATTATTTTTAGTTATATTCGGTATTGCCAATCTTGCAAGAAGAAACAATATGGTGCAGATATGCTTCTAACACTATTATCCATTACTTGACTCCATAGTAGACAAGAGACATGATGAAGATACTGAGACAATCTTTGTTCAGGATAATGTTTTAATCTACTCACATTATTAACAGGGATCTTCACCAATTGCACATTATAAAATACATATGAATACAGATAATGAACTTTGCACACAACACTCTAGCATCCAGGAACTATGATGCTTTATGGTTTATGCATTGCAAAACTGTTACAAGAAGTTTCATTAACTCATGCTGCCACAGAAAATAAAATCAGCATCTAACTTTACAAACCACCTTTTGTTTCTAAGGCATTATTATTATAATCATCATTATTATTATTATTAACATCATTTACTTATAAGGTGCTACAGAGGTCCATAGAGACACATAATTCTGAGTATAACTTTGTACAGAGCTGGGGGACAGGGACAAACTGGAAGCAGACTTGTATAAGACAAGCGTCTATGTGAGTTTGTATAGAGTGTTTGAAGCCTTGGAGGCTGGTGGATAATCTGTTTGGGCATGGGAATGAGTCCATAGGTGAGAAGCAGCATGAGACATATCTTGGAGGAAGGAGTGTTAAAAGGTAGTCGATCGGGAGGTGAGGTGAGATGGCAGTCATTGGCAGAGTGGAGAGGGTGGGTGGATGGAGAGGAGTAGAGGAGAGAGGAGTGACAGAGTTTTATAGGTGAGGGTGTGGAGGTTAACCTGTATAAAAATTGGAGCCAGAAGCAGAGCGGAAAGAGAGGAATATCAGTTAAGCAGTGGTGTTGAAGAAGGGTTGAAGTAGATGTACTGAGTATGAGAAAGCTATGGGACATCCATGAGGAGATGGCAGATAGACAACTAGATGGATATGTAAAGGAGGAGGGAAGAGGAGATGTCAAGGGGGCAGAGGTAAATGTGGGTGTGGTCTGCATAAATAGTACTAGAGGGTAAAGGGGCTCATAAGTTCACTAAAGGAGGAGATGTACAGAGAGAAGAGAAGCCAACCCTTGGAGGACTACTGTTGGGTGGAGGAAAAAGGAGAGGAGGTGGAATCTGAGATAGAGACAGAGAAGGAATGGGAGGAGGAATCTGAGATAAAGACAAAGAAGGAATTATTGGAAATGTAGCTGGCAAACCAGAACTGGATGGAGTCAAGGAGGCCAATGGAGTAGAGGGTATGCAGGAGGAGAGAGTGGTCAACAGTCTCGAAAGTCTCAGAAAGGTCCGGAAGGATGAACAAGTAGAAGTGACCCTAATGTTTGGCATAGAGAAAATTGCTACTGACCTTGGTAAGGGCAGTATCAGTAGAGTTTAGGGAACAGAAGCAAGATTATAGTTGGTCGCAGAGGGCATGAGGGAAGAGGAAAATGGTGAGGTTATTTATAGACAAGCCTCTCGTGAAGAGAGAGAATGAATGGTAGTTGGTAGTTGGAAGAGAGGCAGGATTATTCAAGTCAAGGCAGGGCTAATCAAGGTTGGATGAGACAAAAAGCATGTTTAAAGGAAGAGAGGAGAGTACCAGAATAGAGGGATAAGATGAATAGGTGATTGAGATAAGAGCAAGCATTGGGGGAGAGGGAGCAGAGGAGTTGAATGGTGGTAGGTTAGAAGGGGAATGTGCAGTGTTGAGAAGATGAGAAAAGGTCATAGACTTATTAGCATTGCAATCTCTGGTGTTGTCAAATACTCTTGATAACACACATAACCATCCTAGCAATGATGCCTTTGTGGAATTGTGCTATAGTTTTAAGGAGAGTTCCCAAATGAATTTACTATAGTCGCCCATTCTACAAGAACTCTCATCATAGATATCCATCTTTGATGTTTTTGCACACTTGGTGGCTTGAATTCACAAGTTTTCACTGTATAATACTATCACAATATGACAACCAACCTGTGGAGGGGAAAGTAAGAAGTTTAAGTTTCACCTTTGTCAAGCAGTAGAACAGCAAAGCTTTGGCCTTAGCTACTATGTTTCCCTGTGGCCTGAAAGCTGCCATTTGTCACAATGAGGGCACTGTCCACACTTTGCCTCCCATCAGAAAATATTACAGCCACTGCCACTCTACCCCTACTGAAAGCTATATGTATATAAAACTTCACCTAAGGTGCTCTCTTTTGGGATGGTAAGGTATGAGTTTAGTTATGCAAGTTCCTTCTACCGCATGGTGATACAAAGATATGAAGAAAGAGGAAAAGAAGTGGAGACTCTAGAAGAAACTGCAGAGAGATTGCAGCAGATAGAGCAGAAAATGGTGTTTTTTGAATCTTTGAAAGAGGAAAAGAAGTGAGACCTCTTAAAGAGATAGCAGCAGAGAAAGACCAAGAAATTGCTGTTTTGCAACAAAACCTTGTCAAGCAAGAGATGGACACATTAGGAGAGGCAATAAAGCATGAATAGCTTAAATGACTGCTCCATGAGAATGAAAAGAGTCTTCTATACAGAAATGTTAAGGGACATGATAGAGTTGAACAGGAGGATTTCATTGAAGAAGTCCAAAACATGGTCTTGGCATCCTCTCTGATAGACTCATTGAAAATTGAGGTGGAGTTGGAAAAACTCAAGAAGCAGCTAAACAATGAGATAAGGGAGCTAGTGCAGTGCAACTGACGCTATATAGTGGCTGGTGACTAGGTAGCAGCACTGTGTCCTAGACAGAGTTAGGTCACCTGGTGTCATCCTGATGGAAAATATACTGTTTATCTGTGATGTGAACAATAAAAGTATATTTTAGGTAGCAAGAAGCTGTTTGTGTCTGATATCTGCTGGGTGTCAGTGTCACAATATATTAGTGATATTGTCTTTAAAATATAGCTGAGGCCAGACAGTGTGCAGCAAAAATCCATTTATGACCTTGATATGTTACTATGGCTATCCCATTGGTGAACGTCGTCTTTTGTTTCTCATTATTCTGTTGTTCAAATTTGGAGCTTTCATCGCTGTGGAATGGCGCAGTATGGGGGCAGCTACTTCTTTATCATCAAAAGACATCTGTTTTCATTGCATCCAATTGAAGAGACGTTTCAGGCCTTACAGGCCCTAAGTCCTAGTTCTGCAAGGTGGCCTCATTCACTGCCATGAATGCAGTGTATTGTTATCAGACACTAGAATCAGCCTTTTTTTCAGGTAACATTATAAATGTGTATAAAAGTTTTACAAAACCCAACTACCCAATTTACCATTGAGCCTCCATTTTGGTCTTGGGGACTGTATACACTCTATAGTTTCTATCAATTTTTCCAGTATTTTGCACTGAAGTCCAGTACCATACCATGAACTTTTTACCTCTGGTGTAGGCCCGTCATCTTGTTCACTGCCCATGCTCTGCATGTGACCATTCATTTTGAGGATGGCTTCATTCACTTTGTCCTCACTTTCTAGATGCATTATGTCATCCATATAATTAAAAATCCTCACACATAGGTGGATTATGCTTAGGATCCCAGGCATGTGGCAGGAGAATGTAGGTGACCATGACAAATCAGGTTGACAGTGTACCTGGCAACCATCCTATCTGGAGGCAAACTGGTCTTGCAAAGCATGGCAAATAGGGTTTCTAAATAATGCATTAGTCATCTCTCTCTCTCTCTCTCTCTCTCTCTCTCACACACACACACACACACACACACACACACAAACCCATGGTGTCACGGAAGCACTAAAATCAAATCTAACCTTTCGAATGTCCCTCACTTTAATGTTTTATTTGTTTATATTCAAATTAATGATCAACATTTAAAGTGAGGGGAGCTGGTGAAAACTAGCTATACCTTCATTTTAAAATAACAAACCAGGATACCTATGTGGCCTACAATTTGTGCATGCCACAAAACCTATCCCTATACATCCTGTTAGGTAAATAAGGTAAAACATTTATAAGAACTTCTTCATATATATCTTGCTAATATGGGTTTATTAGTGGTTTAAATCATGGAGGAAAAAAGAAAAGGGAATTGTTCTATGGAAATCGACTTGAAAATTCAAGATATAACCCATTTAAAGATTTTATGTTTTTTTTTTCAAAAAAATTATTTGGAATCTGGTAAAAGGGTATGGATTGGATAATTATTTTTACGCTCTTTAATAGTGGTGTACAGTATATGAAATCAGAATAATATAATTTATAAAAAAGATAAATCTAATATATGAAACATATGAATTTGGGTGAAACTAGAATACTCCACCCAAAAACTACTGATAATACGGTGATAATACGGTAAATATGTTATGTTAATATTAATATCAGATACTGTCTAATGTCTGTACAAATATATTAATAAATAAAGATTAATATCCTGTAATTCGTAAATAAGTTACTGTTGAAATTGTTTTTTCTCAGGTTTTGGATATTATCTATATAATAAATATTTAAAATAATTTTTCTTCTCGTATATGTTTTGACTTTTTGTTATTCAAGTTGTGCCCCTTTGTGCCAGCTATATAATGTTTGATTATTTACCAGAGAGTATTTTTGTTCCCCATTATTCTATTCACAATGGTGCACGGTTAGCACATGTCATGCATTAACATGCTAATCATCAGATTACATACCCTCTTAGCATATTAGCATGACCAAAGTGCAGATGTCACAATTTTCCTTTTGAAATACACTTCTTTTTATGATGCAAATCACCACTAAGCTAGTATAGTTCACAGTTGGATCATGTTGATAAATAATCATCTTAAATTAATGTAATCAACATAAATCAATCAGTGTAAACTAATAATTTGTATTTATAATTTAAATTTAAAATTAAAGTTTGACCCTTTATGTAACTCCTATTGGGTCATTGCAGTTTATGACGCCATATAACCAATACACTTTAGTACAAGACAAAATATAGAAACACCTTGGGTAAACTGATGGCAAATACGCTACCAAGAGTACCCGGATTGAGAGGTAATTCAATAATACCAGTAACAAAACAATATATATATATATATATATATATATATATATATATATATATATATATATATATATTAGGAGGGATGGTCCTCACACCCTAATTTCCAGATATATTAAAGGTTATACACTGCTGTGACTGAAAGTTCAACATACCAACCAGGATGCAGGTGCACTCTCTAAGCACTGAGACCATATCTATTCATAATTATAGACAGATATTTATGTTCAACTCTGCAGTGATTTAAACCCTATAATCCAACGACTAGAATAAACATGTGGTTCTTAGTGTACATCTTGGTCAAACTGTGGATGCCTATCTACCACATCAAGGTGACCTCTTTCAGATGGGTACCTACACTAAAAAATTATGATTTTATAATATGGGACTTAACTCATTTAATGCCTCTAAATCACAAGAATTATTGGTAGGAACCAGACTGTCCTGATTAAAAATTAATTAATTGATTAAATCACCTATGGATATATTGGTGGGGTGCAGGACCAAACTCTTCTAAATTCCAGGGGATTAGTTTTCACACCCTAATTGCCAAATATCTGGAAATGTTATATAGCACTCTTTATATCACTAAAATACAGAATCCAAAATGCAGATGCAGATGAACACTTTGAAGCAATAACACTACATTTGTACGCCATTAAAGACAGATATTTGTTAGACTCTGCAGTAACATAAATGTTATGCCATCACTTATAATAAACATGACTATATGCTGGTCTAATAAAACATTTATTTTAAAAGTTATATTATAGAGTTTACATTAAATAGTATTTGGAAACTAGGGTGTGCAGACTATGTAACAAACAAAAGAAAGTAGCCTTTACACTCCCTAAAATTGCAACACATAAAACATATTAAAGAATAAAACAGCAATACATAAAGAGAGCTGTCTATATTATCCTGAATATGGACCAACAATATTGAGCAAAATAATGTATGTATTACTTTTAGTTATTTGTCAACATAACTGGAAGAATATTTGCACTGGAAAACATTAAATCATGGACATTGTGTAACGAAAACCCCTATCAAATAAGCAATTGAAGTTAATTAATGCTGTGTATTAAGGTTATTAAATAGAAAACTAAGGGAAGGAAACTAACATACTTCAGATCAGTCAATCATGGAGAAGCTTACTGATATGGGTCAAATCAATTTACTGTAAGGAATTTTATGTGTCTACTCTAGGTTTTTAAGGCTGAAATTCACAATTTACCTTGTTCTAAACCTGAGTGAGAGATAGCCAGCTACTATGCAAATTACATTTAATTGGATAATCAACACACAACTATAGACAATGTATGCCTTCTATTCTAATTAATGTCATTAAAATGACCTGGTCTCCATTACCATAATGGGATATTTGCTACTCTTGCAAAGAGAAATAGCATAGTTGCACATCCAGTGAATAACTGGCTGTTACATGAGAGTAGAATTGGCTAGTTCAATTAGTTATTGCTTTGTTTTGAAAATGGCACCTTTATTTACCAACAGGACCTGCCACCCCTGGCTTTTAGAATGTCCCAATCCTGATAAGTCCACCCAAGCACAGCAGGTTCATTTCATTTTGGAAAAGACAGTGGGACTAACCTTAGACCTTAGAAATAAATGTTGTGGTTAAAGCTCAATTAACATTTAAAGTGGTGAACATTTCTGTTCAATGCTTAATAATGGCTGCCGATGTGGGGTCAGCGGGAGGAGCAATGAAAATCCACAATTTCCATTGAGACATTAACCATAGAGCCCTGGAAAACAAATCCACAGGATTACAATAGCTAATAATTAATTATTATTATTATCAACATTTATTTATAGGGCGCCACATGAGGTCAGCAGCAGCGCTATACAAAGGGCAAACAACAACACAGTACATGGTATAACAGTACAATACATTAAACAAATGACACTACAAATCTCAACACAGCTACTGGGGTGCAAGGGGTATATATTTATCATAGGCTGAAACCTGTGCCCATTAGCGTGGGCTCAACTAACAGGTTTAGGGCCACTGAAAGAGGTGCGAAAACAATGGAAGAGTGAAGTTAATGGGCAGAGAGCCTAAGGAGGAGGTGGCAAGTGCAGCTGGTGAACAAAAGTTATAGGTAATGAGAACAGGAGGGAAGAGGACCAAGCTCTCTAGAGCTTACAATCTAAATGGAGAGGGGCAGACAAATGGTTGACCCATGGGGGTGAGCCAATGTAAGGGATCTGAGGGCAAGAAGCAAGAGTGGGAGAGATGGAGGAGGAAAGAGGGTGAGGTATACTACATTGTGAAATGATTAAGCGGAGTGCTAGATGGCTTTTCTAAACAGGTGGATTTTCAAAGACTATACAGGCTAGGGGATAGTCTGATAGAACGAGGGAGATCATTCCAGTGGTGGGGGCCAGCACAGTAGAAATTTTGAATAAGGGAGTGAGATGTGGTTACCAGAGTGGAGGAAAGGCGAAGGGCGAAGGAGTAGGTTGGGGATGTAGGGAGCAGTGGAGTTGGAGAGGGTCTTGTACAGCAGGGTGAGGAGTTTGGAGAGGATCCTGTAGGGCAAGGGGAGCCACTGTAAGGTTTGGCAGAGAGGGGTAGCAGATGTGGAGGGGCAAGAGAGGAAGATAAGTGTAGTTGCAGCATTAAGTATGGATTGAAGAGGAGCGAGATGGAAGTGGGGGAAGCTAGTATGATGAAGGTTGCAGTAGTCAAGACAAAAAATGATCAGAGAGTGGTTAAGAGTTTTGGTGGCATCCTGGGAGAGGAAGGGTCTTATATGTGCGATGTTGCGATACTGGAAGAGACAGTATTGGGCAAGAGATTAAATGTAAGTGGTGAAGTAGAGGGAGGAGTCAAGAATGACACCCAGGCAGTGGAGGTGGGGAATGGAGGAGATAGTGGTGTTTGAACAATGATATAGATTTCAGGAGGGGAGGAGACTCTTGATGGAGGAAAGACAATGAGTTCAGTTTTGGCAATGTTAAGTTTCAGAATGTGTAAGGACATCTAGGCGGAAATGGTGGAGAGGCAATTGGACACCCGAGAGAGGGGGGAAGAGGAGAGATCAGGAGATGAGAGGTAGAGTTGAGTGTCATTGGCATAGAGGTGGTATTAGAGACCGAAGGTACTGATGAGTTCACACAGGGATAAGGTGTACAGAGAAGAAATCAGAGGGCCGAGATCAGAAGCCTGTGGGACTCCTATGGGATAGATGGATGGTGGGATGAGGAACCAGAGACAGAGTCAGAGAGGTTGGCAAGGTAAGAGGTAAACTAAGAAAGGACAGTGTCAGAAAGGCCAGTGGTGTGAAAAGTCTGGAGTAGGAGAGCGTGATCCATGGTGTAAAAGGCCGCAGAGAGGTGCAGGAGGATAATCAGGGATAAGTGGCAGCTTGATGTGTCCGAGAGAAGATCATTGGTGACCCTGGTTAAGGTAACTTCTTTGAAGTGGAGGGGACAGAAGCCAAATTTGAGAGGCTCAAGGAGAGAGTTGTCAGACTCAAGTATTCTGAGGGCAAAGGGAGTAGAAAAATGAGGCGGTAGTTAGAGAGTGTGGAGGATAATGTAAGAGAATGGACTTCATCACATCTATTGAGGCAGAAGAAGCACAGGAGATGGTCGCTGGAGGGCAATGAGGGTGGAGTGATAGGGATGGTAGAAGAGTCATGGGAGGAGGAGATTTTGTGTCTTAACTTTGAAAGTGTAAAAGGAGACAATGGGAGCTGATGAGGGGGCAAAAGGAGTGTTTTGAGAGTGGAAAAAAGGAATTGGAGGACTTTGAAGAAATGATAGACTTGAAGAAAGATTGTTTAGTGAGGGAAAGGGTGGATTGGCAGGATGAGAGGATGAACTTGAAATGAAGAAGGTCTGCCAAGGAAAGAGATTTCCTCCAGTGGTGTTTGATGACACATGTGCAATTTTGAAGGAACTGGGAAAAATTGGAGTTCAAGTTTAGGATTGAGTGCGGCGAAGATGGACAGATGAGGTGGGGCAGCAGAGTCAAGAGCGGTGGTGAGGGTGTGGTTGTAGAGGGAGATCACCTGGTTGAGACAGACCAGGGTGTATAAAGGGAGGAGGATGAGTTTCAAGTGAAGACAGCAGGACCAAGAGCATCAAGATTGCGCCTAGAAAGGGAAAATTTGGGTGTAGGTAGGGGTGCATGAGATGAAAGAGTAAAAAAGAGGAGATGGTGGTCAGAGAGTGGAAGGGAGAGTTGGAGAAGTCAGAAAGAGCACATTCATGGGAGAAGACAAGGTCAAGGTGTGACTGAGACAGTGGGTGGGGGAAAAGGTCCATTGTGAGAAGCCAAAGGGCAAGAACTTTGATGGATGTTGGGTCTGTAGGGTTATTGATAGGGTATGGAAGCAGGGATGGATCTAGAATTTTATAATTACGGGTGGCGATTTAGGGGGGGGCGATTTAGTCCCTGCTCCCTTTTTGACAGCTAAGGCTGCCTGCAGCTGCACACTATGGGCAGGTCCGTTCGGCAGAGACAGGCAGGGAAAGTGTGCTGTCCGGCCTCTCTGATTGTGTTTTAAACACAATCAGAGAAGCCGGGCAGCACACTCTACCTGCCTGTCTCTTCCGAACGATCCTGCACATAGTGTGCAGCCGTCGGCAGCAAACCCCTGTTAGGGGGTAATCGCCCCAATCGCCCCATACAGTGGATCCACCACTGTATGGAAGTAACCTACAGTGATGGAGGAGAAGTGTGAGGAGAGGTAGTGGTGAAGGTAAGCAGCAAAATTATCAAGAAATTGGGAAGTTGGAACAGGGGGGTGGTAGATGACTGAGACATGAAGATGGATGAGGTAGATGAGATGTATAGAGTGGACTTCAAAGGAGAAGAATGAAAGGGAAGGCTCAGGGGATATGACACGAAAAGGTACAATTGGAGGATAGGAGGATTCCCACCCCACAATCTGTAATAATAATAATAGTAGCAACAGCATGCAATAAATTTAATTGCATTGCTAACATGGTGAAATACCAAACTCAAGTGCACTGTGGGGACTTTTAACCTCATCTAGATTTTCTGCAATATGCAATTCCCAAGCCAACTCATGCAAGTCTCTCAACGGCAATCTTTCAACTGCAAGTGCAGCATATAATGGAAGACATAACCTTTTGTTGAAGTCTGTCTCAATCAGAGTATCTCAAATGTTCTAACTGACATCTGTAAAGATGTCTGAGCTGCAAGAACTGATAAAAGTTTCCATGAGGGATTTTAAACTGCATCTGGCGATCAGTGAACTACGAGAATGTTGGAGATCATGTCAGATCATTTAACAATCTGATGCCGAAATATAAGGAGATTGGATGTGCTTTTACCAGTCTGGGATGGGGGTGTCTTGGTAGCCTGAGGAGAGAGAGTTGTCATATTGCTAGTCTCCACTTCAATAATTGCCATACCTTAGAAAATCGAGGCATGTTCTACTGAACACATTGGGTGAGTTGTGCTGCCATATAATACTTCTTAAAATTTGGAATACCCAAGCCCTCACCTTGTGTAAATCTCTGCATGATCAGCAGACTTAATCATGGGTGCTTTTTGCTCAAATAACCGTGTTAGTGATATGGTGAATGCTATGATTCCTAGCGAATTCAGGAAGCGGCAACAGAAGTATAATAAACCAAATGTCTTTATTCAGGCAAATATAGAGGACTTAGTTCATGGGATATGCAGATTTTCAGGTAGCAATATAAACAGGTAACTCCAATATACAGATATGAACAGGTGTGATGAATGGCAGGAAATTCCACTAAGCAACAGGTTCCAAGCAATGATAGATACAGTTAAATTGCAGGGACAAATATAATGAGTCCAGGAGGCATGAGGCTGTCCAGGGAAGCAGACAAACTGAGTCCAGTGACCAAGCAGAGATCTGGGTAAGGAGAATCCAATAGCCAGGCAGAGGTCAGGGTCACAACCAAATAAGCATAGTCCAGTAATCAAGACGAGGTCAGGGCAACAGGCAAACAAGCAGGGTCCAGGAATCAGGCAGAGGTTCACAACAGGAGGTCAAACAGCAGCTCAGCAAAACTGGAGCAGTCATTCACAGGAGACCAGCAGCAGCCAGGTAAAAACGATGAACTGCACAGAGCACAGATTGAGGCAGGTATTTGAAGCTGAGAGACAGGTGCAGTTCTAAACAAGCAAGGAGATTAACTACAGGCATGGTGAAAAGTTCAGAAGCAGAACAGCAGCACCTCTGGTGGATTAAAGGTACTGCTGCCACATGCAAAATATAGGCAGAGTCGTAACAGTGAATAAGCATTTAAAAATCTTTTTTAATGATACAGTTGACAGTTTTTTTTTCAGGTTTAACATGTTCTGGTTTAACATGTTCTATTTTTGGTGTATTACGAGATTTCCAGAAATCATGTTGAAACAGATAATGCAAGTTTCTTGTACTGTAAGGTTAAAGAAGATGAAATGTTTTAGAGTATTAATGAATTGTACATCTGCACCTACTCACCGAAGCTACTAACAGCACTATACCATAAACATACCAGCTATATACATTATTTATTTTAAATAGAGAACTAAGAACTAAAGACCAACCAGGTGTTTTGCAAACCACCAAGACCCCAAAGGTAAGCCTCCTTCCCTCTTTCTTCCCGCTCCCACTCTCTTCTCCCTGACCACACCCTATCCACAGGACTCCACTAACACCAGGAGCTGACCCAAAGCACGACTCACTGAACCTAAGCAACACCGCACAACAACTGACCACACACTAAAAAATACCTATCAATGAAGGATAGAAAATTAATATATTTGATCAATATTATATATAATTCAATATATTTTAGGTGCAGTGGAATACAGGTGTTTTTTATTGGAAGAGTGGAAACAAACAGAGTTGAGAGGTTGAAAACATCAAAATAAAAGAAAAGACGAGGAGTTGGGAAGCTATAAGAATGGAATAGAAGATCGAAAGCAACCTTCATAGATGCAATCAGGGTCAGGTAGCAGATTTAGGTTCCAGGGGGCAGACATGACAAGTTGAACAGGGAGTGAAATCTGGTGCAGGAGGGGGTGGAATTTAAAATATATACAGTTTATAAAATAATTATTGCAATGTGAAGTTGTAAAAATGGGCCATGTCCTAAGATATACAGTAGAACAGAGGGAATATCTCCAAACAGTTTGCCTTGGGTGGAAACATAGTTATCTCTGGCCACATTTTTCTTCATAGGTGAACATAAGTGAGCTTGATGGTTCATCAATGAGGGTGTTAACATCTCCCTATGTGAGAATGGAAATAATACAAAATATAAAGTTTGCAAACCAAACAAAGGAATAGTCACATAATTGGTTTGCTGAACTTGCAGGACAGTAGATAACTGCGATGTGTGAATAAAGAAGATATACAGGTTTGAGAGTGTTGACATCAATGGATGGAAAAGTAAGAAATGATCAGGATAAGGCCTGAAAAATACAGTTAAAAAACATTAGTACACTCACCCCATTACCCTGTTTTCTGTTCACCAATATAGGCTAGGGAACAGAACAGACAGTGAATGGTTTTCAGTTATAGCTAAAAGCTGTAGTGACCTGGGGAGAAATAGGGCACGCATGGAAGAAAGCTTATTGCACACTGAATGTTCATTCCAGTGGCAGAGAATGTTGGCTAGTGTTTTTGTACCACTTAATTATTCCCAGGCTATGTATTTTCTTTCCAATAGACTGGAATTTTGAGTGGGCTTGTTTTCATTACTTCTTTTGTACTCCTGGTCCTAACTGCTGTACTTCTATTCTTTTCACTTTAAACTATTGTTTCTTATTAATGTGTAGAGCTCATATGTGGATAAAGAGCCAAGACAGGAGGAAACCTGTTTCAAAGTGTCAAGTATTGAAAATGTATTTTTCTTTTAATGCAAAATGTCTGTTTAAATGGACTGTACTCTCAAAGAAGAGAGACACATTTAAAAACGAATTTTAAAAAGTTTGGACAAAATTTACAGTATATACTGTTGGGTCACAATGACATTGTTCTACAACTGACTGAGGAGTTAGAAATGGTAGATGGAAGATGGTTATTGAAATGGAAATTGGAATTTGTGTTATGATCCTGGAAATGTAAAAACCTACCTTGTTCCCAGGGAGTGCAATCTGCAAATGCTCATTTTGTAGGAACTACAATAGATCTTTGCTGAAATTGTGGGTATCATTCTCTTTTCAATTGCAGAGTTTTTATACAATATGTAAAGAGAAATGTATAATTTTGTGATGTCAGATGCCACTTTTGCTCAATGTCACCCAGTTTTGTTAGACAATGAGTGCAAAGGTTGGCATATCCTTCAGGGGTGCAAAAGTTTAAAATGTCTGATGAAAGCAGTTGGGCAGCATGATACGTTTCTTACGTGTGGATCTGACACATATTTAAGGCTCATTTACATATGCATAAAATTGGGGATTTAACCCAAATGCTTGTTTCATAAATATGCTTGAAGTATGTATGAATGGTCTAATGAGTATATATTTATCTATATGCACATTTTTTTAAATCTAGAATTGGAAGTGCACATAAGATAAAGCAAAGTGGAGAATGACATTTCTGCAACGAGTGAGTGTTAGCTCTAGGGCTAAGCAAAGTTATTTTCCGATGATAGGTGGGAAGATGATGGTTGTTTATTGTGCAAATTACTGAAGTGAACACGGATTTATTCTTCAAACATAACATTGTTAACAATGCTGCAATGTATTCTCACATGTAATGACAGGAGACTGTATGCAGTGACTGTAAATAAATAAAAGGATTATTTTTTATTTATCCCAGGATGACCTGATGCCCATTGTTTTCATCAGTTGTATCTGGGTACTGCCTCACACGCTGCATCTGCCCAAGGTGGGCATGTGGGGGTGGGGCTCGACGAATGACGTCATTTTGGCCTCGTCCCCTAAGCAAATATCACCATTTTGGCCAATTACAACAGGAGACGGGACCACAATGACTTGATAATCACATCATTAAGCCCCGCCCTTACCGACTTCACTAATGAAGTAGGCTTGATCCGGGAGGTTGCCCTGCTCTCCCAGATATTCAGGAGTCTCCCAGGCATTCTGTTAGAGTAGGCAACAATGATCTATACAAGTGTTATCAAATCTGCCTGTGTGGGGACCTTTGTTTCCTTTCTTCGATCCAGAGGAAGCTGAGGTGGGAGAGACTGAGCTACAGCTGGATGATTGATGTAAGATTACTATCAGGTAGAGTCATGAAAGACACCACCACAATATACCCATGTAAACAGGGGTTACATAGGAAACATTGTCAAAAAGCTTAAACCAAAACTTGTTATAGTAATGATTTGTCCTCATCAGATGTGTCTCCAATCCCAAAAAAGAGTGCAATTATTAAAACGAAGTAATACCCTTAAATTTGTAAATAATGCATTCATTAATGTTTATAGTTTAGTTAATGTGAATAAATATATTATTTAAAGAGTGTTAACAAACAAGAATGCTTAAGCATTACCTTCTATATGATGTAATTTAGTATTTGTGAACATTGGTCCTTCAAGATTCTTCCCAGTACTGTTTTTATGGTTACCTCTTCTGCACCTTACTTTAAATGTTGACTACAATTTATAATTGAGATCCAGCTATACAAAAAAACTACTTTCCTCTAAGCTCCTGATGCTAAATATTTGAGTACATGTATTTTAGTCAACATAAACACTGATTGTTCCACCTATGATCTAATACACATATCCTTGTAAATGTATTAGTGGTTCCTGATTTGGAAAACTGTGATCTAGAGGGTAGAAGGTTTCAGCCCACATTCAGTTGGCCTTAGAAAACTTATAGATTTAGTTGAAGTCAGTTAAAGTTTGAATTACTTTATATATCAAGATTGCATAATGTTAGGTACAACCTCTCTGCCTCTTCTCCTCCATTATCGTTGATCCAATAGCTCAAAGATCTCTCTTCCCCTTGGATTTGGAGCTCTGTCCTCTATTCTCATTTAAAGCTCTATCAGGAATGTGGCAGCAGTCTTGGTTATAATGGACAATATCATATTGTTGTCCATTATACTTAGGCAGTACTGAATTTGTAGATTAAAGGAGAAGTGAAAAACCTATGAAATATATTGGCAGGGATTTTTGTATTTCCAAATATAAAAAGTATACATTTCAATCAAATATTTAATCAGAGTGCAAGTATTGATGACATTAGTTGATTGAAAATCGCTGAAGTGTGTAGGAACCTCACCTGCCTTAGTTATGGCAACATCAGATACATAAGAGTTAGAGATTTCTTCAACTCAAAGCTTCACAATTAATATCAAACAGATGGGGGCGCTTCCATAGTGCGTTATCCAAATGACAAAATGTTATTAAAAGCAGGATGTACACGTACCAGATATACAGTATAGTCAAGCATTGAACCAGCAATCAATTGACTCCTGCAACAGCGGACATCATAAAATAGACCCTGAATCCACAACCACCCCAACGCGTTTCATCTAAACAGATTTCATCAGGAAATATATATATATACAAGTTAACCCGTGCATGATACTCATGCATTCTAGTCAAATCAAGATACTTAAGGTCTTAAAAAGGTTCTTGTCATGCATTTGGGCCTAGCCCAGGCCTCCTCAGGGGAAGATCGTTACTTCCCGACACAAGCGCCCTTTTTAATGTGTGTTCATGAGGTAAAATTACCTCACGAAAATTAGTTTGACCTCTCAACTCGTAAATGTAGCCTTTACTAAGGCAGGGGGGATGATGGAAGTTAACTGACTTGACTATTCTAATTTTTTTGTCAAATAATGTCAGTATACCAAATTTCAGGTCAATTGGATGAGCCCTTTCTGAGAAAATAGTTTTTTCCACACACACACACACACACACACACACACACACACACACACACACACACACACACACACACACACACACACTAACGCACGCCTCTACACATGTGTGTTCATGAGGTAAAATTACCTCATGAAAATGAGTTTGAGCCCTACCAAATTTCAGCCCTTTTTGAATTTTTTTTCCCACACACACTAAGAATTTAGTAGGTCAGTGTATAACTCTGCCCAGCAGGTGGCGCTGCAACTTGTTTTTTTTTTCCACACACACACAGACGCCACTAAGCATTTATATATTAGATATATATATATATATATATATATATACATATATGTATATATATAAATATATACATATATATAAATATATATATATATATATATATACACATACATATATTTATACATATATGTATATATATATATATATATATATATATATATATATATTTATACATATATATGTATATATATATATATATATATATTTATACATATATATGTATATATATATATATATATATATATATATATATATATATATCCTTCTGATGTATTTTATATAGTGGTTTGTTGGAATATACAATCATTATACTCATTATTGACCATGATTAATGTTTACTGGCAGCTGAGTATACAAATTTGTATACTAATGGTGTAAAGATATTTTTTATTAAAGAGTATTTCATTTATTTAATCCACAAATACTTTAATGCAATTACTTTGTTTTGTCAGTAGGTTTAGCCATGGGAACTATATTGGCACCAAGTTTATCTAACTTATTCCTAGGTTATTGGGAAAGTGGATTATATCTGGAAAAATTATATCTCTTTTACATTAATGTATATATGGAAAAGGTCTATAGATGATATCCTAATTATATAACCGGTGCCAGCCTAAACTGGGTTTTCCTCAAAACTTCCAAAAATATACCAAAAAATGTTCAGAGGTTGCACACAGACTTTTTTTTTCCTAAAGTATTTTTATTGGTTTTAGAAACACATAACAATACAATACATACATTTTGAATCTCGCTATCTAAACATAACATAACTGTTTAACACATATTCAGGCAGTGAGAACTTGTTTATCCAATAGGATATAAAAACTACAAGCAAGCGAAAGTCCTTTGTTTTTCAAAGGTAAAATTCCATACATATATGTAAACTCAACAGATCTGTAACTTAATAGTATTTAGCACAATGGCATCACAGAAAGGCTCCATATCAGCATTATAGTGCTCTAGTGCCGCTCAGGACCGGCTTATCCAATAAGAATGTTGTGAAGAAACATTAAAAGGGGTTATCATAACTGGCTCCCATCCTATCCTCCCCATCCCCTAATCATCTTGATAAGGATGATCAACAAACTGTGATCTATACCAGGGATGCCAAATCTTATGATACTTGTGGAGAGCCTCTCTACTTTCCTACATGAATCTTTCATGTCTCCAAACATCATTTACTAAAGCAATCCAGTTTGAAACACCAGGAGATTCAGCTGCCATCCATCCTTGTGCTATAATCACCTTCGCAAGTGAGGTTAAATTGATTATATATTTAAATTACATGTTATTAAAGTTTTTCTCTAATGTGAGAACAAAGAGACAAACTCGTGGACACAAAGTAGGGGCAACCTCTAGTGTTGATGAAATACATCGCCACACAGCACTTCAGAAGGTTTGTACCACAGGACACATTCAAATCATATGCCAAAAGGTACTTGAGGGAGTATTGCATTTGGAGAATGGGTATTATCGCGATGTCCCAATTTATGTAATCTAGTGGGAGTAAAATATACTCTATGGAAAATATAAAAATGTTCCTGTTGGAATCTTAAGCATGAGGTGGCTTCTCTAGTGCTTCTAGTCATGATACCCCAATACTCATTCGAAATAGTTCCCAGGTCAATCTCCCAATTGGCTCTAACAGGATTTAGACCTTCCGGTGACAACTGTGGTAACAGACTAACATAAAACACAGATATTGTCCTGCGCAAGTCATGCGAATCAAACCTTTCAAGGAGGAGTCTGTCAGTTGAAGTATGTTCCCACCAAACTGAGACGTTAAGACATGCCTAAATTGTAAATATCGAAAAAAGGAGTTCAAATTCAATTCTCAATAGTTTATAGGATTTTAAATGACCATCTACATAAAGTTGACCAAGTGTATGAACCATCGCCCTCCGGCATAGCACAGCTCCTTCAAGCTTAGTCAATTTTCAGAGAGCACCATTAAACCATATAGGTGTATCTGGATCTAATCCTTCTCCTTCCAGAGAAACATGTGCTACTTGAATCAAACAAAAAAGAGAGCAAATGGATTGTTAGGTGCACATGGGCTCACTGAATATATCTTTTGTTTAGTAAGGATGGACAACGGGTTAAAACATAACTTTTATTAGTCACTAAAAACAGCAAGATATATGGTGTAATATCTTATATAAAACCAATGGTGTGATTAAAATTGGCTGGATGCACTCACTGTCTTATATAAATATAGCAATCTAGGGTATTTGTGTGATGATCACAAGATTGATTCCAGTTAATCAAAATTTAGAGGGTGAGATGGCTCCTCAATTAAATAGCCATATACATACTTCCAATACCAATCACCATTGATGAAAAAATATATTATTGGGAGGATATAGATGAACCTATGCCTCAATACTATCCAATGTACATCAGGCTAGAATCAAAATAGTTGTGAGAATATGTTGGCTAACTAAATATTATAACAAAAGCAAATATAACCCCCTATGAGCGTTGCACCTGCTCTAGATTCACTGAAACAAATAAACCATGCAAATAGCAGTCTTTGAATACAGGAATAATATCCTCAATTAATATCAGCACAGAATCTAGCGGAGAAGATGCATATTATGGGCAGTGATTTGATAACTACCTCAACAACGCTCTACTAACTCTGGAGGTATTAGAGCAATCATTCAGACAAAGTTTCCCGAATAAAGTGCAATATAGGCTGAGGCATCCAGTAAGAGGTCGACACGCGTTTCGCTTGTTTTGCGACTATAGTGATAGGTTGCACCCCTTCAAGTGGTTATTTGATAGGTAATCAATCCTCTATACCACTATATAGGGTAGATGCTCTTCATTAGTGCGATAGGAACAAACTTTCTTCTCTTTTTTCTGCTTTTCCTTACCATTTCAAACATGTGCTACTGACCAGATCATGGAAGCCCGGTGTACAATGGAAGCCACTTTTCGCGACAGTGAGGTTGCAAGCAGCACCTGTAAAGGTCCCAAAGAGGGAAATGTCTGAGAGAAACCCTTGGGGAGTCACTTAACCAGGTGACTAGGTGAAGGTGAGTGAGTTGGGAAGCCAGGTAATATAGTCTAAAATTAGGTAGGGCCAGACCCCCAGAAAGTTTGATCTACATAGTGTATTGAACCAAACCTGTGTTCATTTGGAGCCCAAGATTAAAGACATCAAATATTTATTAATATTATGAAACACTTTAGACAGGAGATATACTGGTGAATGCTGTAACACATAGAGATACTTGGGCTGAACTATCATTTTTATTAAGTTAATTCTTATTCTACCAGATGTGACTTTTATGTTTAAGGAATTCCCTGATGGGATCATTAATATTAAGTTTAACATAATCAGAAGGATTCCCAGTTATCCAAATGCCCAAGAATTTAAACTTAGTAGACCACAGGAGGGAATAGCAGGTAGTGACATCCTGAGGTATTGATCTGGATAAAGGAAATATAATGGATTTGTTCTAGTTTATTTTAAGACCTGAGAGTTTGCCATACCGGTCAACTGTCTCAAGGAGGCATACAACAGACAAATTTGGGTCTTCTAAGAAAACCAGCATGTCATCTGTGTATAGTGCTATACTGGTCACATCTCTACCCATCCTCTAATATTAGGGTGTGTATTAATAAGGCAAGCCAGGTGCTCTATGGCCAGCGCAAAAATGGCAGGGAACAAGGGACAGCCCTGACGTGTTCCCCTCCCCAGACCAAACGCGGCAGTTGAATATCCATTGACACAGATCCTGGCAGTTGGCGCAGAATATAACAACTGCATCAAGTGAAGAAACCCAGTTCCTATACCAAAACTAGCTATGACATGCCACAGGTACTCCCATTCAATAGAGTAAAAAGCCCTGGCCGCATCCAAAATCTTAACCACCGACCTTTCCCCTGCCGTCTGGGTCACCTGAAGATGTGTATATAGTCGTCTAACTTTGACAAGAGTGGACTTACCAGGCATAAATCCCGTCCGGTCTGGAAGTAATGACAAAATGGATCTGTGTGAGCCAGAGCAAACTGACAGACTGAAATATGGGTAGGTCTGTATTGCTATGTTGAAGCTCCCTAGTGGGCTGTGGTAGACTAACCTTATACAAATGCAGTAAGTCATTGCAAAGAGCGAAACTTCAACTCCATCTTCCACTAGGATGATTTAGCTAAAATCTTAGGATAAGTGGTGATTAAGAAAATAGGACAATAGTGTCTGGATAAAGAGCATCTTTACCAGGCTTGAGGATGAGGATAACAAGAGCTTCTGACATAGAGGGAGGGATTGACCTATTTTCAGATAAATAGAAATAGGTCTGTATTTTTTACACACTTCTATGCAAATGCCGTCTAAGCCGGGTTTTTTTTTGTTTGGGAATGAGGATATGGCAGCATCTATCTCCTCTACCGTAATGGCAGAATCCAACATTGCAACAGAATCTAGTGATATTTTGGGTAACTGAATTCTGTTCATGTATTCTGCAAGCTGGGAACTCTCATTATAAAGTTTGATAAGTCTGAGCGGTGCCAGAGGCGTTTGTTAAGACCACCCTACTGGATGAGCTCATCGGCTATAGGATCATGGTGCATATACTTATATAGTAAGCATGTTATAAAAAAGTTTTGCTATGTCCTTTAACAGTGTCTATGTTCAATTACTATTATTATATCAGGTTACATAGACAGACCCCTGTGCTGGGGAGCAAGAGGTTAATGCTGCCCTGTCTGGAGCATGCAGGAAGGAAGGGGCGTGTGCAATGTGTGTGACACATGCAATGCAGAGGACAGGGCTAGAGACGTTGCACTGGTAATAGACATCATGAGAGAACCACACCCTGAAAGGAGGAGTGCGCTCTTATCAAAGTCCTTCACACAGAAGATATTTCTCCACAGACACTGCTGGGGTAGACACTGAGTGGCAGAAGCCTCACATCAGCCTATGGAAAAGACCCCAAGGGAGTGGCCCTAGAACTCACCTACACAGGGATTTCTATCGCTGACCTACGTGCTGCTGTCCTCCCCAGGGATACTAAGTTACACGTCAGCCTATCTCTCTGGTCTGGAGCAGTCACGCTGAGCTCCTCCCTCCCACACATGCTTGCAGTCAGCAGGGCAGATTATGGCTGCTCTACAGGCAGTCTGTGTACACTGTGAGCTGCTCTTACAGGAATTTCCTGCTTAGCAGAGCCCCCAGAAATCACCTACAAGGCCAACTGCACACCATGAGCCTACAGCCTGGGTAGGACATTGGCTGCGGTCCCATCCCACAGCGTGGGGTCCCCCTGCCATAATGCCAAACCAGCCCCAGACTAGTCAGCAAGGGAGATCAGGTCCAAGCTCTGCATTCAAGCCATGGCAAATCCCCATGTTATATATATGACTGATTCACCAGTAAGAGCTCATTTACACCTGGAATTCTTAGGCGCTAGTATTGATATTTTGACCATGGGACCACACGCTAAGGATTTCCCTGCTATAGTGCCACCAGCCCAGGCTGGCAAAGAATAGTGCTGGTGTTTGTAAAATTGGGGTGACCCCATGCTTTTTGTCTCCCCGATTTTGCAAGTGGCAGCCTAGACTGGCAGTACTAGAGCAGGTTAAAGGGGGACAGTGTTTTTTTAATTTATTATTGTGTATTTAATTAAGTGATGCACTGAGGGGGGGTACATTTTAAACTTATTCTAATACAAGTGTGTTTTATGTTGATTCTCAATGTCAAATTTGTGGCACAACTTTAATTTAACCCTTGCATGTGACAGCTGGTGCATATATGGGATAGCATATCAGAGAAAAGCTGGTGGGCATATGTTAGTTGCAGGGGGTGATGTGAGAGAAAAGCTCATGGGCACATGGATTGACATGTGGAAGAAAAGCTGGAAGGCATATAGGATCGTGTGTGAGAGAAAAGCTGTTAAGCACATCAGGTGGCATATGAGAAAAAGGTTACATATGGGGTAGCCAGTGAGAGAAACTCTGTTGGGCATAAAGGGTGAAATGTAAGAGAAAAGAAGGTGGGCCTATAGGGTGGCACCTGAGAGAAAACAGCGTAGGCATTTTGGAGGGCATGTGAGAAAATAGCTGGTGTGCATATTGGGGTACAACCTGAGAGAAAATCTGGCCGCCATTTAAAGTAGCATGTGACAGAAAAGCTGGTAGGTATATGGGGTGGCATGAGAGAAAAGCTGGGGGGCAGAGGGGGTATGTGTGAGAAATTATATTAACTTGAAATGGAGGGTAGTAGCTTTAGGGGGAATCTGAAGAAAAATTACTTTATCAAAATGGTAGTGGATAGGTAGAATAGGCATCTAACAGAGTTCTAGAATATAGGAACAATTTAAACATGCTTGGTTATTAGGGATTAAGAAAAATAGTGGAACTTATCTGCCTTCAAATTTTAGGCTTCTGAATTTGATAACTTAAATATTTAAAATTTACAAAAAGCTTTGAAATTCCATAGACAAAAAAACTTGTCCGATTAAGGCTTGTTACACATGCACACCATCTAAAATTTAAGAAGACTATTGAAACTCTTCCACTGAAATTCCAAAAAGCAATGAAATTACGATGCATAATATAGATAGGGTGCCATCACATCCTGTGGTAAGATGCAGATTCAGCACTATCCTGGAGTGAGATTGCTGTCACTCACAAAATGGTGGAGCTGCTAATTCACAGATTTGTGTGCTCACTGGAATACACACATGCGGTACTATTACATTTTCTTAGTTTAGCTTTATCATCGTTTAGGGCCTCAGTGTCTTAGAAAGAGACAGTAGAGCAACTTAATACACACATATATTGCCAATCAGTTACCCAACCCCTGAAACCTTAGGAGCCTTATATAATGTAGGCAGTGAAACAAACTCTAAGATCAACAATTATTTTACAGTTTTTGAAGTAATGCCTAAACTAAACTAAATGGAATGTTATTTTATGTGTATTTATGAGTGTATTTGGAAAGAGGGAACAGATCTCCATTGTGCCATCTGAACATATGATATATAATTTAGTTGATCTTTTGAGTGAACAGAAATTATGTTAATAACAGTTTTGAATAACTGTTTGTTTTTATTATATTAAAATTTATGTCCCTGTAATAGTTCTGGGTACACTGTAAAGATGATTTTTGATACCTTTTTGGTTAAAGCAGTTGGGAGGCATAATATGAGTTCATTTTATTGTTTAATTAATTAGGTCCAACAATGCAGAGACATGGTTTATGTTAATAACAGTCTTAAGTAATATCATTTATGTAAATGAAATGTGAACTTGATTCGAGCTACAAAACAGAAACACATTATTGATAAACAATGACTCATTACGTTGTTTGTATTTTCAGACTGCTGACATTTTCAGCAATCATCCATAGCGTTTGTCTTACTGGTGCAAACACACAATTATTTTCCAGTGTTTACAAACTCATGTTTGCACTAAGTTTGCTTATCTTGTGGCGGCTGCAAAACAAATTTACCCAATTGAGTAACTGAGATGCATAAATGTGTGTTTTGAGCCCCCCCAAAATTTGATCCTCTGAAGACCCACTCTGGTCAGTGGCTGTAAGAGTGCGATGGATCGTAAGCAGCCTATTTTTATAATTTTTTACTGTTGCCTTAGAGTTGAAAAACATGAATAATCACATCCGTACAGTAAAATGAAGTGTCACCTTGAGAAAAAAATATAATTTAAAAAATATATCCAGTCCTATTTAATGTATGTACAGTGGACTATAACTTTTTCATTAGCAACCCAGGAACTGTTTGACTATCCTGAACATTTGTAATAATATACAACAAAAAATACTGTACAGTACCATGACCGTACACAATACTGTAGTTAGATCATTTGTGTGGTGTTAAATGTGATAAAGTAGTGTAGAATCAGGTAAATGGGCAATTTGAAATGCATTGGAGAATGAGGGGACCTTAAAAACCAAAGTGTAAGTTTCAGTAAAGTGGAACATCAGGGAATGTAAAATGGGGGCTTAACTGCATCTGTTTATTTTTACACCAGAATACAACAGTTCATTGGAAATGATCCTAATATTATATGAGGAATAGACATTAAAAAAGTTTATGTATTTCCCCTTTTAAACTAAATTGTAAACTGGTCCCAAACCACAGACTCCCAGCGCTGGGGTCATGAGTTTGATTCCCGACCAGGGTAGTATCTGTGTGAAGTTTGTATGTTCCTCCGTGTATGTGTGGGTTTCCTCTGGGTGCACCGATTTTCTCCCACAGTCCAAAAACCTATCTCATTGTTACAACAAGCAAATATGAACTATAAACCTTTCTGAAAATAATAATCACGAAACTTCTATATATATTTTGCTGATTACAGTTAAAAGTATTGCAATTCATTTTCCCTAACTCACAGATCTTTGCTCAAGTCAATGAAGTGCAGTCCATAATCTGCTCGTGTGGTGGGCAGTCAATCTGTGCTTTGGGGAAGGGCACCCCCAGAAATTTTAGGGAGGTGATATATAATATTTCTAAAGAATATTCTGTCAATAATCTATTGCAATGAGAAGCGTGGGAACATGACTTTACATTTAATGCCTTTTTTTTTATTCAGGAAATCTATTCCATTGAATTTGTGTGGGAAAAAGGGTCAAGGGAAAAATCAAGAACGTTAATTTAACATTATCATTATTCTGCTGCTAAATTCTGAAATGTTTTTATGCATTTCAGCCTGATGCTGTGATTTAACATTTATTGGTTTCTTAGAGAAGTGCGGTACCCGAGATTTCCTTTAAACACACATACAAACAAACATTTGATGAATGTAGACAGCTGTTTAAGTTACCAACTCTACAGACGGCGAACAAATCCTCTTATCTCATTCCTGACCTATTATATTTCTACATGTCAGCAATAATATTAGCCTGCACCCCTGCAAGTGTCTTTTTGGTATCATCCAGCTGTAATGAATGAGGGAGCAGTGATATTTAGATGGATGAGATGTGTGCCAGGAAGAGAAAACTACCAAACAAGGACCTAGAGCGATCCCCTGTCTTCACATGCTTGATTTCATTCCTTAATTAGAGTCATTAATCAAAAGGTATGAGATATGAGACTTTAGAAGGGCTTGGTGACACGACACCTTGCCACCTGTCAAAATTACAGCTTTCTGTTCATGCACCATCCCTCAAATAGTTATTTTCTGCAAGCCTGGCTGCATCCCACAATTTGTTATTTACTGTATAGTTCTATCTCTGTTCAATGTCAAAAAAAGAGAAAACCTCTGATAAGAAATGGTTTACAGGCGATGGTTAAAAATAATAAAAGATTGCTGAAAATATAAGTGAAAGATTCCAAGATGCAAGGTCTATTTCCATACAATGAATTCATAGGTCTTCTTGTATCTTTTTTTCCCCACTATTTTTCCTAGTATTTTTTTTTCTTTTGCAGTTGCTAGTTGCATTCTGGCAATTTAACATTCTTACTGTTTGTAAGTAAGATAGATTTTTTTATTATGTGCAAGAATGAATAAAAAAATATCTTTGGAACATCCCTCTCTCCATGTAGTCCTAGCTCCATCCCCTGTCATTACCGTGTAGCAGTTGGGTGGGACCGTCACCATTAGTTGCTGCCAGTGTAGAATGCTGGAGGCCTCAAGATTTAATGCTGGATGGATGTAGCAGTAAGAAAATACTCAAAGCCATGTTGGAGAAGGTGTGAACACAATGCCTGACAGATTCTACATTCACTACTCAACTCCTGCACAAATGTTTTAATATTTTTTTTTGCTTGAGCCCCCCAGCATTATATCCATTCCTCCAAACTCATGAGTACTGGTGGTAAGTCTTACTTAAGTATGGAACCCCACCCATCCGCTGCCATTCAGGGAAACTATCTACAGGATGTCCAAAAGTTAACAACCTAGGGCCTGATTCATTAAGGATCTTAAATGAAGAGGATCCTTATTTTAGTCTCCTGGACAAAACCATGTTACAATGCAAGGGGTGCAAATTAGTATTCTGTTTTGCACATAAGTTAAATACTGCCTGTTTTATCATGTAGCACACAAATATCAACTTTAAATTTCAGTGTACAAATAAGCTATCAAGTATTTGTGTGCTACATGAAAAAACAGGCAGTATTTAACTTATGTGCAAAACAGAACACTCATTTGCACCCCTTTCATTGTAACATGGTTTTGTCCAGGAGACTGAAATAAGGATCCTCTTCATTTAAGATCCTTAATGAATCAAGCCCCTATATTTTAACTTACACAAAGTGCTAGTATGCTGTTTTTCTGAGTAACAGGTATCAGATATCGGCATCTATAGATTTCTCTGTCTAATTTGAACTAGATAGCAAATTGCTAATTGGCTCTTTTAGGTTACTCCACATTTACATTTTGTTAGTAATCTAAACCTTGGTCATATTTGGAAATAACGCATAGCAGCACACAGAGAAACATTGTGCACGCAGCATTAAGGCACACATAAATGACAAATGTGTTGCTGCATATTTTACTATTAGGCATCTGAACAACCTTAGAGGATAAGTTCAACTTTGTTGACTTAAAGTGTGCATGCTAGTCCCAAAAGGTCAATGTTATAAAGTCAATGTTATAAACACATATGCCTATCAATTATCATTGGTTAGCAAAGTATATCTTATAGGTAGTTGTTATTTGTGCTATTGATTTCAAACTCACTGACATTGAACAAATGACTCGGTGCTTGAAGACTGCATATACAAGAGTCTTGAAAAAGCAGAGACCTATATATCATGTACCTGATGATATACAGGTCCCTGATACACTAAGCTAAATGTGGATGTCACTCACTTAATTAATCATATACCAACACAAAAAATATTAAAAGAAAGTTCAAATGCTAATTGAAGTACAATATCTTTGTGTAAAATTATCCCCCTATGTTTACAAGTGACTACAAGAAAAGGGAAATATAAAACAGTCAAAAAAAGCTTCAATAATGACTAGTTTTGCATTTGCATTTAGAGGTTTGTATTTTGACACTGAAAGCAATAATGCTGTAACATACTTTGCCTCCCACTATTTATAATTTTTATCCTTATATTCTATAAGGATAAAAATAAAAAAACAATACATGTTCTTTATCAACAATATAATATAATTGTCACAAACACGCTCCCAGTTACCGTGATTTTGGATGTTTGCTGTATGAGGTCACACACGATTCCAGCCCGCAGTCTCTCTCTACCTATCACACAAGTTATAGACATTCGGAATCACCCCCAAACTGCGCTCACACCTCACACATTTTAGGTTTGCCACCACCTATTGAATACAGGCAATAGGACCCCAATATACTGTCCCACACTGGCACACAAGGCTTCTAATTACAACAAGCTAACAAGGCCCCCACCAGCAAACACAGGGTTAACTCTTCACACCTCCAGACTGTTACACAAATGTAAATGCAAGCACACACTAAGATTGTTAATCAAATGTATCAACAAATCACACACTGGCATTCAAAGGGTTAACTTGGTCAAGCTATTTCTTCTTAACAGGCTAATGGATTCGTTAGAGTATCAAGGGGATGCAACATATTAAATTATAGATTTAATATGCAAAAGTACAGGGCATTCAGATATGCAAAATAAACAATTAATAGATTGACATAACATACACAAGCAAAACAGTTTAAAATAATAAGGATTAGATTCAGAGTATAATTTACATTGAAGTGGTATATTCTGGCTAAGGGAAATTGGCTTGGAAGATGGACAGCTTATCAGTGTAAATTTATTTTCCAAAGTCTTACAATTTGTTGTGCCTGATCTCAGCTTTTTAACAACACTTCCACACCTCTACCTACCCTGAGGGGGTTGGGGCCTGTGACACTTTTTTCATTCTCAATTTGCATGTTACCTGATTTACTAACCAATTCTACTATGTGACCTAACTTTTCTGTGGAACATCACACAGACCCAATTTCATTATTAATAAATCCCTTATGATTTCTTTCCATCTTTTGATACCAAACACACCTAGATACAGTGTAATCGTAGAACTTATACTCATTTCCTTAAAGGTTGGCCTTTTGGTCACAATTCTTCCATGAAGACCACTTCTGGCCAGAATTCTCCGAACAGTAGATGGGTGAACCTGGATGCCACTGTTTTTTTCCAGTTCTGAGCTGAAGGGCTGGAGAACGGTACAATAAAGAGTGTCTGCAAGCAACAGTGAAGCAGGGTGGAGGCTCCTTGCAAGTTTGGGGCTGCATTTCAGCAAATGGAGTTGGAGATTTGTTCAGGATTAATGGTGTCCTCAATGCTGAGAAATACAGGAAGGTATTTATCCATCATGCAATACCATCAGGAAGGAGTCTGATTGGTTCCAAATTTATTCTACAGCAGGACAAGGACACCAAACGTACAGCCAATGTCATTATAAAATATCTTCATTGTAAAGAAGAACAAGGAGTCCTGTAAGTGATGATATGGCCCCCACAGAGCCCTGATCTCAACATCATCGAGTCTGTTTGGGATTACATGAAGAGACAGAAGGATTTGAGCAAGATTACGTCCACAGAAGATCTTTGGTTAGTTTTCCAAGATGTTTGAAAGAACCTCCCTACTGAGTTCCTTCAAAACCTGTGTGCAAGTGTACCTAGAGGAATTGATGTATTGATGCTGTTTTAAAGGCAAAGTGTGGTCACACCAAATATTGATTTGATTTCAATTTCTCTTCTGTTCAATCACTTTGCATTTTGTTAATTGATAAAAATAAACTCTTAACATTTCTATTTTTGAAAGCATTCTTACTTTGCAACATTTTTTCCCACACCTGCCTAAAACTTTTGCACAGTATTGTATGTCTACATCACATAATAAACTATCCATCTAATTTTGGGTTGTATTTTATATAAGTAAAGATAGTAGCAACTTATCATATACAGTATATACATTAGAGCAATAGTCAATCGCTACCTTTATAACATTATACAACATTATACATAAACATTAAATCTGCAATGTAATTGCTCAATATCATTCCTCCATATATGTGTATATAAATTCTATGAATATACACAAAGGTATATCAACTTGCTATAAATGTTTAAGTTCAGATAGGGTTCTGTGCGCTTTAAATTCACAAAACAGTTTTGAAAATTCCGTTGATCTCTAATCAGTATAATATGTAAAATTAATTTATAACCTTTTCATTTATTTACTTGTTTGCTAAAACATACTTTTCCCTTTTCATTGACAAACCACAAAAGGTCTTGTTGAAAATCAGTAATTCACTATATATTCATGTAATGGTTTTTAGTGACTATTTAGTTAAAACTACATGCAGATTTTTCCTAATGCACATTAGCTTTGTCTGCCTCACCATATGGTTGAAATGAAGCACTTAAGATATTTTTTGCACAGGCTAGGGGCTTCAAGGACTGTGAATGGCAAACATTAGCATTAGCTCCCATCTATTATTCCCATAATGGGAAAAAAAAACAATATACATGAAATGTGAGTGGCATTATAGCTCTAATATCCTGAAAGGACTGTGTAGCATAAATGGCTAAAACTGTGGCATATGCTTTTGGAGTACTATCTGAATCTTGAGTGGCTATAGCAGGTTAATAACACAGGTAAATTCAACAACCTCTTCTGAGCAAGTTTTGTAAGCATAGTTACCATCCTTTAGTTTACAAGCAGGAGATCTCAATGAGTTAACTCATATTGATTAGATGCTTTTCTGGGAATATCTATTAGCTTTAAGTGTTACTGGTGTATTGTTTTATATTGTATGTGCATGGTAATACTCCTAAATAGGACATACAATTTGTTTACTACAAAAAAATACAAGTTCTACATATCCCAGAACATCTTGCCAGAAGGATATCCTAGATAATGAGCATTTGAACGTAGGAGATTTTAATTTTTAAGCAGAGATTACCAGTTTAAACTAGATCCTAGTCTCCTTTGGACACAGTTTCTGTCATTGACCTTATGAACTCCAGTCTTGGCTAGCCTAGATACCAATGTCTGTTGCCCAGGAGTGACATTGTTTCACTCTTCTCCCTTCCTTGTTCTAAACTCATTTGTCCTACCTTGTCCCTTGATTTATATTTTGCAGTTATACCTTACTTAATTGGTTAATTATATCAATGTATGGATAAAAAGCAGGCCCTTCATAGTACATGTATGTATTTTATTTCAAAAAGTTTATATAAAGCACAATAAATCTGTGGCAGATTAAAAAAAAAAGCCATAGCTTATGTTTCCTGTTTTCAGGACTCTAGTCAGAGCCAAAATAATACAAAGACCCTTCAGCTCAGAATTGGAAAAAAACCAGTGGGACCAAGTACACCCATCTACTGTTCAGAGAAATCTGGTCAGAAGTGGTCTTCTTGGAAGAGTTGTGACCAAAAAGCCAACCTTCGACGTGAAAACAAAACCTAGCGACTCAACTGTGAATGAAAACATAGAAACTGGGGTGCAGAAATTTGCAGCAGGTGCTCTGGACTGATGAGTCAAAATTTGGCTGTAAAAGAAGGCAGTTTGTTCGCCGAATCGGTGCAAACATTTGAACATTCAACAGAATTCCTTGCATTTTAGATTGATTTGAAAAAAATTGAGTTAAATACGGGAAAGTTGAGCAGGTTTTGCCCATATCAAGCTAGTTTAACTCTGTTTATGTTGCTTCGCACATGTGTAAATGTCTCAAAGAATTTCAAGCTTAAAATTATACATTTTAATTGGCGAACCTGCAATACAAAAGGTAAAATTTGGTAAAATACCTATTCATTGTTTACAATTATTATTTAAATAGTTTTAAATATTAAAATATTTTAAAATACTAATTTTTGAATGGAGAACCTCAAAAACAAACTTGATTGGCGAAGGAGTGTCACAATCATTGAGCTGTATATTTAAATCCGATTTAACAGCAAACATGTATGTGGCCATCGAACCATTCAATTTGAATGTGGTTCAAAATTTCCGAGCATCTCAATCTATGATGTAGTGGTCTCCAGTCTTGTCTGTACAATCCACCCTCTGAGGCCGTGTTCCACTCCAGGTGTAAGTGTGCAATGAAAAGTACATGTCAGTTGCTACTGTTTCCTTGGCTTTTAGGCACATTAATATTACAGTGCATATTACAATGTCATTTTATGGATAGCCATAATTTTGCAGTTTTGGGTTTGTTTCAAGTCTGATCATCTCCAGCACAAGTTACAACTATTATGAAAGGTTGCCTTATGAGAATCCAATGTAATATTCTGCCCCACACACACACACACACACATTTCTTCCAATATAATTCACTGTGGTTCATGAATATGTAGTAGTTTAATTTGATAACTATGTAATAAAGAATCCAAAGCCAAATACATAGCTCAGGTGCACAAAGGAGGAAACTGCTCATTCCTAAGCCATTTTATAGTATTCAACCAACAACCTGCAACTCCAATGTAGAGACAATTGGAACCCTAGGGTCAAACTATAAATTAAAATGGAAAAAAGAGTGCATGAAATAATGGCACATAATTAATTTATTACAATAATACATATACAAAAATAGAATTTCTTGTCTATTTCTTGTTATTCAAGAACTGATATATCTGTCTGGGCCGTCAGGGGAACCCTGATACAGTAGCCAGTGGGTCATTTAACTTCACAAATATCCAAGAGAAATCCGAGATCCTAAGTAGATTACATTTAGCCACTTCCAGCTTTATAGTGTGTTTTGCTCCCCGTTTGGTAACAACTTATAAAATCCCTGAAGCCTTGTCTTGTATTTAACAAGCTATTACCATTTTGGGCAAAATAAAATTGGCTCCGACAAATGGATTGGTAGTGTCAGAACTTTTGTGGAGGATGACAGATGCCATAGAGCAAAAATAAGTAATTAAACTTATGCACACATACCATTTAAATTTACATAGGTTAAATTGTTTTTTTAATTTATATGCAAAGGTTAGAAAGCACTGTTGTGATAAGTGTGCTTCTTTGCATAAAATATTGAATTGTAATATATGATGTGTTTTTAGTATGTATTGTGTTTGACGGCAGACCACGCAAGTTGTCGTCTTTTTGTAAATGTATAAATATTTTACCATAAGTTAAATTTGAGATCATTCATCTCAATATTTTCTTATTTTCTGAGTACACAAACTGTGCCAAGAAATCTACATCAGATAAATATTGAAACCTGAGATTATTCATTTTCACCTTTATACCATTATATCATTTCACTTAGCTAGAGAGTGTAGATTAACTTTATGCTTCCTCTCTTAAAATTGGTAAAGATGATGCGCAACTCATTTATGATATCATTGTGCAGTATACAGTGGCATAGTGTAATACAGATGTTCCCATTGGTCCCAGTTGTCCCAGAATAATCCCCTTTTTTCATCGCAAATCTTTAACTCACAGTACTAATTTTCTTAATAAAGCTCCCTGCTTAATCCATATTGACAGATAAGGGAGGTTGCCTTCAACAGTTTTGCTTTTTTGGGGACATAAAATGAAGTATGGGGTGGATATTATGGCCTGATTAAACTTCATGTCATAGGCGTGTCTTGGTTTTAATTTTACAATGATGGTAATCCCAATTTAGGATATAATTTAGTTTACAGCAAGGGAGGAAAACTACATTGCTGCAGTGCTCGTAGTCAGAGCATTGACAACATACTCTTTTGGGTCAACATTTCTGTTAATTATATAGCACAATGTGACTATCAGATGTAATATATTAACTTTCAACCAATATGCAAAAATGCATTGGCCTGAAATTGGTAAACATAAAGCACCCACTTTTTATACTCAAATAAGCACTTTGATTTTGTATCAGGGGAAGAATAGTGCGTCGTTGGGACCCATAGTAAAACTTCTGGGCCCCCCATTCTATTCTGAAAAAAGTAGAGGGTGAACTCTCCTGAACATGTGCGGTCTAGCACATGGGCCCACTACTCATGTGCCGATCAGATAAGGACTCCGCTTTTCTCTTTTCAGAGCAGAGAAGGGTCCTCTGAGAGTGTTGAGGAGGGGGTGGGGGGCTTCAGGCTCCAGAGCAACCACACCCCCTGTACCCACATTAGTTCCACCACTGCGCTGTATAAAAAAAAAAGATGTGTAACTTTGAACCTTGGCAAAACCATGTTGCAATGCAAGGGGTGCAAATTAATTTATTATTTTGCACATAAGGAAAATACCGGCTGTTTTTTAATGTGCACACAAATACTTGATAGCTTTATTTTTGCCCTGACATTAAAAGTTGATCAAGGACATGCTCTACCCCCAATTATAAATCTATCCTAACATTTTAAATTTACCTTCCCCTCCAATGCAACATGGTGTTGTCAAGGTTCACAGTTACTCATATTTTTTGCTTTACTCTCCTCAATAATATGTTTAAAACCAGCACATATATAAATATAGTTTTTTTTTTATATACCTTCATTAATGTTAACTAACCTATACTACTATGATCAAAAATGCTTTTTCATTGACTTCCATTTCACTAGCCACATGAGCTAACATTATCCTGCTTTGTACATCATATTATAGAACAACTCTTTTACTTTTACAATGTGTTTTAATAAGCACATTAGCTACAGTATGTGGTAGAGTGGCACATGGCTAAAGGTTTAATTACAAGTTGGTTCTATTATAAAATGGCCATCAGATTTAGCCAACATATTTTATTCATTAGGACAGCAGGTAAGTATAAAAATAAAACTGAAAATGTGATAATAATTGTTTATATTGTATGTTACAATCACCATTTTAGAAATGTCATTGACTAGGAGTTTACTAGATGTGCATTTTAGCAGTAACTGCTCTACAGGTTAATCAAAGTTTGGAATTATCATTATTATTTGATCCACTACTAGAAACAGTATCTTCAATAAAACATTCAGTGGTTTACAATATGCAGCTATTAGCAAAAATGTTTAGATTATCCATCTATTCACCCAGTTGGCTACACCTATAAATGTAATATGAAATGTCATAGTTCTATTACAAGTGAACTGAGATGGAATAAATCATTATTAAAAACCCATAAAGATTCTTGCTGGCAGTCACATATATGTGGTTTTCTCTTAATGATATAAATTATTATAAAAAAAAAATTAAAACCATAAAAATATCGAATGACCTTGAATATTTTTGGCTAGCCCAAGTCCGCTCTAGTTGCGCTGTTATTGGCTTCTACCCTGCTGTATAAATCTAAGGGGGGAAACATATTATTTTACTTTGCACAGAATGAAAACGCAGATAATGGTTGAATTTGTAAATATTTCCAATAGGATAACTATATAATGATAAATTTGGAAAACTAAAGGAAACTAGTAAGTTTGCGAGCAGGGCCTTCTTACAGCTAAGTCTGTCTGTACTACCCAGTATTGTTCTATTACTGTGTTTGTTCACAATTGTAAAGTGCCATGGAATTTTCTAGCGCTATACAGGGCCGCCATCAGAAATCATGGGGCCCAGTACGGGCCCCCCCTTCCCCGGTGAGTGCCCCCCCCTTCATGAGCAACAGCGCAACACAAATGTACCTGGGGGCTCCGCTACTCTGCGCTGATGTCTTCAGCCTGGCTGTCACCGTGCCTGTGACAGCCAGATCACATGATTGCATGAGAATGATTCCTCCACCCCTGCGATCGCATTCTGGTGCCTGGCTGTCACAGTGACAGCCAGGCTGAAGACATCAGCGCAGAGTAGCGGAGACCAGCGGACTGCAAGACAGGGGGCCCCCAGGTAAGTTTGTGTTGCGCTGTTGTACCGGGCCCCCTGGTGAGCCCGCTACCCCCTGTACACCCCTGATGGCGGCCCTGTCGCTATATAATAAATATTGATGATGATGATGATGGTAATGTTGATGATTTAAGAAAACAAGTTGTGATTTAATATTAACAGCTCATTTCACAGCAAATTGTAATATATTAACAATTTAAGACAAGTCTGTGTAAAAGTTATTTATTAAATAATAGATAAGCCCTCACCAGAGTTTATGAATAATTAAGACCTGAACAAAAACTGATGTTATATGAAAAAAGATAAATCAATGTATAAAGATATCATATATAATACAAACATAATAATATATAGAGATTTAAAGAAACACATTCTCTGTGTGTCTGAATACAATAAATGTCTATGAATTTGGCAATATACATACTGGTTGTACAACTTTATTAACAACCATCAGGATCAATATTAATTATCAGGAGTATAACTTCCCAATAGTAAGCTGTAAAGTTTTCACAAGCAAACACTTTCTTCTTGCTTTTTACTGTGGAGTGTTCATACAGTCCCTACAAACATTGGCAATTGCAAAATTGAGACTACTTATACCGTACTCCAGATCTAACACAGCCACGTAATATCCACTCAAGCCACATCCAATTGACCCAAACCATGCCCGTGTTGAATAAGGTCACAATCATGAAACATTTTCCCCCCTTTGTCAGGTATCTGCTTTGATTTTTGATATAATATATAATATTTGTTATATGGACACTAACAATCAGTAGCTAGGAACAGTGTTATAATTAGATATAACAATATATAAAGACAATTGGAATAAGCAACAACTAATAACATGAAAATAATTGAACAATGGTAATTAATTTGAACTTGAAGGTTGATTGTTGGAATACCTTTAAATGACTCTTAAGCAGCGGTTTTCACTAGGCATCTAGAATGTGTATCAATACCAGGTTCCAATCTTTGCTAAGATCATAGGTTAACATGGCTTTAAAAGAGGTGCCACTCTGACTTATACCTATGGGCACACACACTGATACAAGAAATTGAATACAGTAGACATAGATAAAATGAAAAAAGGTAATTCCTGCTAGGTGCACATTCGATTCATGACTAAGCCCCTGAATCTACACATGATGAGGTAGCAAAATGTATTATTGGCAACCTTTATGATTTTAATGAAGAAAATAAAAACTTGGAAGAATATAACTCTTACTCTGAAGAAGATAATGAATATGGGAGTTGTAGGCCCATTAATGGAAATTATAAAGAAGATCATGAGATGGCTGATATACATAGCTCAGGCTGCAACTGAAGATTTATCGAACACCTTAAAATACTGTCTCTTGAAATAGAGTAAGAGCAAAATGTGCAATGACAAAGGGGCAGCGTAGCCCCTTGCACAATAAGCAGTATTAAATGTTACGAATGAGGGGAGTAGCAGTCCTGACTTTGTAAGGCAACGCAAGTCTAAGTCTCTTACTCATGTAGGCTGCAATACTAGCAATCAACTCTTGGTTTGAGGCAGTGATAGGTTACTCACACTTGCAGCAGACACTGACCAATTCTGGAAATCTGAAGGGCTCTATAATATGTCAAAGGCCTGAATGGTTCTCCAGGGACTTTATTCTCTGAATGATAATATAGCTATATCATTATCAACAGCAGCAGTAGTAACCTCAAACAATAGAAAGGAAATAGGATGATATGGACACAGCTGGAATACTGTAGATTCTCCTTGGCCCTCTGGATTGAACCCAGACTCCCTCTGTTCCTCTGGGCAAGACCTGGACTCCCTCTTTTCCTCCTCAAGCTTGTACGGGACACCAGCAACTTACTCTCTGACAAAAAAAGACAAACCTTCCCCTCGAAAGAACAAGACACTTTGGTGGTTGAAACAGACCTACACTAAGTATTGTGCTTAAATATATTGTTGATATGCCTTCTGGGAGTGGCACTTCCCTTTGTTAGACACTATTGCAAGCTCTAGCAGTCTGGCATTTTTTCCTGATTGATTTGCAGCTCTTTCAACAAGACTAGCTCTCCTCCTGTTAAGGTTGGCAGCTTTATCTATTAATTGTGCAGCTTTCTCTGTGAGATGTACAGCCCTGTCTAAGGAACGTGAGGCACTTCTCATTTTCTCCCTGAACATCCTCCCCTCCTCTGCCTGTCTCTGTATCACTGTCCCCCACAAAGTGGTATGTTTCTCCTCTGGCAGGCTCAGTAGCAGGGACTGCATATTCTGTAGCTCCTCAGGGTGTGGCACAGGACCCAGCAATGCCCTCTGTTCTCTTCTGCTGCTCTCCTGCGCTTCCCTTCCTTCTTAGCTCTCTTTGGTGCAAAACTCTTCTTGTATGGTGGGCTCTAATGTAATTTAATTTGCCCTCACTCCTAAGGCATGCTGGGAAGTGTAGTTTTTGATTTCTGAGGCAGCTTTGGAAAGCCTCCTGCTGCCATTGGCTCCTCCCCCATCACTCAACCCCTGGGATCTGATCCTCCTACACAGGTGAGCAATGGGTTTGTTTCTGTCTTTATATTATCATTTCCATTTTTCACTTCATCTATTCTCATCATCATAAATATCCCAATAATCTTCTTTAAATAAGTACTGTCATTTCAAATGGCATTATCATTATAATTTATAAGGGTAATAATATTATGCCCCAATACTAAATTAATACAAAATGAAGTTCTTGGCTTAAAAGCATCCCTGGAATCCCCAGGATTGTATACCACAACAGATCCATGACCAACTTTACACACGGCACCAGGACACGTCAAACTAGCAAGGAACCCTCATATATCTGGCCACTTGTGACCAGCTGAAGAGGCCAGAGTTTACTGCTTACTGGTTGGTCCAATAATAGCATGTGACCTGTGCATGGGCTTCTGGAAGTTGTAGTGATGTTTCTGATAGAACATTATGCACAGATGCTTTAGCTGGACTTAAAGCAACATTCAAAAGCAACCAAATAGCACAACAACCGACATACGGTCATGTGAACAAGAGTTTGCCTCACTTTTAGATCCAAGTCTGTCCCCCCTTTTCTGACCTTTCTGACCTGTTCCACCCTTCAAGTCATAGGCAGTCGATAGTGTCATTTGTGTATGGACCTGAATTGTATGCCATTGAGCGCACTGGCGAAATGTCAGTTTCATGAAAAGAGGCAGCATGCAATGGGACTTACGTATGAAGATTAATCAGGTCCTTTGTATCTAACATTTCTTGCTTTTACCGTTAACCCCAGTAGGAGATGAGTTCACGTTTTCACCAAAATGTTTTACTGTTTGAGATTGAGTTATGCTAAACGATGTAATAAATCATTTTGTACAAGACTACCTCCAACAAAAGAGTTGTAATATAACAATCCTTCTAATTGAATGTGTTTTTTTTTCCAGACAGTTTTCATTATAAAAGTCACAATGCTAAAGAAGATACACTGGATGGCTGTCAGGCCTCATTCAGTAATTACACATCAAGGTTAATTTTACAATATACCACAGCTGTAAATGTCTGAATTTAACAATTATAAAATGAAAGCTTTAATCACACACACACACACACACACACACACACACACACACACACACACACACACACACACACACACACACACACACACACACACACACACACACATACTAGCTTACAACAATGCTCCTAATATTATTTCAGTACAACTTTAATATACAGGTATAACCACAGGTGATATCCAATGTTATACCATTGTAACCCTTCATGAATGCTTTTATTTATTACACCCATATTTGCAGTAATCTAGTTGTCTACGTACTCCTGTGGGACTATGGACCTCAGCATCCCAGCCAGCTTTGCAATGACTGAGGGACTTGTATGTTATTGTCTGTAGGGTTGTCTGGGTTGTTTAAGATGTTCTCCTTACAATTCAGCTCTGTTTAAAAGGGCAAATGCTGAAGATGGGAGTTCACCGTATCAGCATGTTTACAGTTCTCAGGGGTTGGACAGCTGAATATATTTGTAGTGTATGGTAGGCAAATAAATGAGGGTGTTTTCTAATACTTATATTTTATAGATTTTTTTCTTAACCATTTGGGAATTTTCTTGACTGTTTTATATGCAAGAGTAGTGAGGTATTGAGGCTGCAGAATTCCTCAAACATTCATGCCTTTCTCTGGGGGAATCAATAAAACTTGCTTTCTTCATATGCTTTCTTTATATAAAGGTATACAATGCTTCTGGGCTGCCACTTCATAGATCCTCTATCACATTGCTTGGGAATAACACGTTGTGGATCTGCCACCTTCTTAGCTTTCGAGCAAGCTTACCTCTAACAAGAAAAGTATATACCTCTGGCAAGACTAATTGCTTTCCTTCCAAGGTCACACTTTAACACCAATGAAGCTCAGAACAGCATCTGAAGACTCCCATCAGAGGCCCACACACATTTGATAGCTGAAAACAAAATCCTAATTTTATGACTAGCCAGATCAACAAATGTGCTTACAGAAATGGAATATCTCTGACGTGGGCACCTGCAAGGAAAACAACAAACCAGCTTGATATAGATACACTACACAAATTCACCATGAAGATATTCACTGTAATGACTGAAATTAAGATCTTTGAAATTGTCTATACCATTAGCATTGAACCAGTGCAAACTATAGTCACTTACAAAGAACAAGACTTTGTATATATATATCTGAAAGATCTGATATTTGGGGTTCCGAGTGAAACCGAGTCATGACTCAGTTTTCCGTACCAATTTCCGATCTCAAAATGAGGCAAAACGTAATTTCTGGGAAAATCTTGATGCAAAACTTGCGAGAATTTTTGCCACCACGGCGAGTCTGTCAGGGCAAATAAACGCATAGTGCTGCCACTCTAGTATTTTGCATGCTAATACTCTGCATTGTATTGTATGTAATGTTGTATCCCTTTAAGTATCTTCCCCTGTAAGACCCAGAAGTCAGGACCCCATTAAAGCTAGGCTTTTTGTATATGATAACATCTGTACTTTGTGTTTTTTCCCTTGGAACTGCGAGTTCGAGCAGTACACTATACCCAGAATTAATAGTAGCGTCAGAGTTGTGCAGCGTCCGATCACATAGACTGTTGGTAGGATCAGGGCGCTGCTTTTCTTTGCTGTTATTGTTTGTTAGAGTTAAGTAGTGTGAGTAGCATGTCTCTCTTGGTAGGACCCTCACCCATACAATGGTGAGTAGGGTATTCGGGCGGGATTTTTCCCTGTCCTGAATATCGGTAGCCTCACACCCAGGCCTAGAGCAAATCGATGGAATGGTGATCGGGGTAGAGTGAAGAGTCTCTACTCTTGGCCGTCACCTCGTGCACCACCTCTCCTTCCAACTATATGCTTGTAGGTAATTTGTCTGCTTTCCTCCCTACAGTGGTGTGGAAAGCAGTAGTGGTGGGTCTATATGGACTTTAGGCGGTCCATTGTGAACAAGGTAGGACATCTGTGTGCATCTATTGTTCCCCGCAGGCATTACATATTGCTATAGTAGCTGTATTCTTTGCCAGGTCCAAATGCTGTCTTGTTAATTTCTCAGAATTTGGACTTTCAATTGCGTTGTCAAGACATGTTTTCGGTAACCAAATCTGGAACAATGTGAGTATTATACATAGTTACCTGTGTGGGAAGGGCAACTATTAGCTTATATGAACTGTCTGTTTTAATATTTCTTACACAGGGGTCTTGTGGACCACCTCTGTTGCAAGCCTCAGGCAGTCGCTTTTACCCTAGGATTGTGCAAAGTGAGGGTTCCAGTCCCACCACCACTACATTTTCAGGTAACCTGTGGGTCCTGTCCACTGGAGGCAGGCACCTCGGGCTCCAAATACCATCCGGCATCAGACCAAATGGAACCGTCCATTCAGGGCATCCTGAACCAACCATAATAGATCAGATACTACTTATGAGCTTAGCCAAAAGAAATATCAATGAATTTAGATTGACATTTTAATCTCAAAATGGACATGGTAACTGGATGTAGATATATATGGCATATATATGACAGGATAGTCCCCTTGTTGGACTCACAAGGGCAGCATGATGACACAGATCTGCCTTTATCGTAGCTCTCTGCTCTTGGCTGACATTGAATGGTCTGCAATAGAGAAGTGTATAGTACTAGTCTTTGGAGTTTTTGGCATGGGTGCAGGTCACCTTCGTCTATTTACTTTTATAAATGTCTATTCATTCATACCACTGCCCATCCAATGACCTGAGCCTGTTACTGTAGCTTCACTGTCTATGATGGATGCCATGTAACATTCAAAATGTATTGTGTACGTAGACATTGAAGTTTTGTAGTATGGGTGCAGGCCACCTTCATCTATCATCATCAAAATTTATTTAAATAGTGACAAGATATTTGAAAGCTCCAACCTTGGCTAACAATGAATGCTCTTCCTATCGAGAAGTGCATAGTACTAGTCTTTGAAGTTTCTGGAATGAGTGCAGGCCACCTTTGTCTATCAGCATCATTTAAGTATATAGCAACAGCAAATGATGTAGTGCTCTACAATTACGTAACTACTGTTGCCTCAGTCCATTTATTGACATCTGATTGCTACTGCCTCTTCACTCTCCATGATGCATACTGTCTAACTTTCCAAATTTAGTTAAATTTTTATCTCTTTCACCTTACATAAAAATGTTGTTGTTGTTGTTGTTTGAATTATCTAATGGGCATGCTTCAGTTGGTGTCATGGCAGATGACATTTTTTTTGCAGCTGCTGTAATGTTCCCCAAGTGGTCGTTGAACGTCAAAAATGACCAGAAATAACCCTCACACACAAACACCCTGTTTTAATATAGACGTCACTGAATGACCCTTTCAAAGGTATTGAAAAATAGAAAAGAATAGAATATATAGTTTTTTCGGGGTGTACAGCTGTGTTGACACTGATAGGCAGACACCTTTTCCGCCCGCTGATTGGCGGACAGTTGCAAGTGAACCCTGATTAGCTCATGTGCCAACTGTCACATTCGCCGGGACCTACAATGAAAGAAAAGGTAAACTTACCGCTACTGGATCCTAGGACCAATGAGTGTTCTTCTTGTCTTTCTTTCACTCTTCCTGTCTTCGCCCTCTTCACGGGCTCCATGGCTAGGCACCTTCTCACACATGTAGAGAACGGGAATGGCTGACAATTTACGCTGTGTGATGCAATTGGTCTGGGTATAGTTGGAAGAAGGCAATGACGGAGAAGGGGCTAAAGAGATTAATGTAAGAGCAAAGACTGCCGACCAGGGTGGCACGTCCAGAAAACATGCATAATATCCCCTTTAGCTCCACAGTTACACCAGCAGAACTTTGAGTGGTTAGGCCAAATCTTCTGCAGGTGAGGTTGGTCCTATACAGAAGCTTGAGTAACATATCCACATGATTGGCACATTTAGACATGCTAGAGAGATTACCATAAACTATTTCCCATCGGGCCGGGGACAGAGAAATGTTGAAATCTGACTCCCATTTAACTTGGGAGGTGTGTTTGGATATATCTATTTTTCACAATTTTTAATTAAATCCAGATCCAAAACCAAATTCACAACCAAAACCCGTCGCGGTTTTTGACAAAGCCAGTTACAAAACCAAAACGCGAACATGTTCTAGAACCAAAACCAAATCCAAAACCAAAACATGGGGATCAGCTCACATCTCTAATTTATATATATATATATATATATATATATATATATATACATACAGAGAGAGAGAGAGAGAGAAAGAGAGTCAAGTGTACCTACTTTTATGGGTTTGTGTGTATAGTTCTGGGAAATAGGTACCTGAAGTCTGAAGTCTATGCCCCCCTCCCTTGCTATCCCTCTTCCCACCTTTCTCTGCTTTTCAAGGGCCAGTACTCCATCTTCATTGGCCTCCCTTTGTTTTATCATTTTATTTTCCTGCTTTAATTGGCTCCTCTTTTTTCCTCTCTCCCTCAACACCATCTCTCTCCCAATCCACCAACACCATCTTTCTCACGCCACTTTGAAATCCTTTGCGTTCTCCTGCAAACTGGCTACTTTCATGTGAGTGTGTAAAAACGAATGACCTGACAGGAAGGGGTGGTTCTAGCACAGGAATCACACTTTAAACTATTCACACTTTAATCTATAAATTGTTTGAAATACAGAACGCCTAGTCCATTTATTTCATATAAAAATCTGTTATGGCTTTAGATTCTCAAGAGTTGTTTCTGAGATATGAACCCTTATAGCTTATGTGTATTGCCATATGTGCTCAGACATTCCATTTAAGGCAGCTTGGGAGAGACTATCCTCTAGTCGACAGTGATTGACAGCGCATAGCAGAGAAGAATCTCAACTCTCAACATGCCAAGTGCATTAGCTCACTCGTCAACAGGTGAATATGGAAGCGGTGGGATAAAGATAAATGTACTGTATATTTATCTATGCCCCCTTCCCTAAACAAGTGAGGAAGTTACATAAAGGTGTCAGATGACTATTCAAAAGCATTTTGACACAAAAAAGCAGTGAATGCATGCCCACACTAAGTAAGGAAATGACCTATGTGTGACCTATTCATTGTGGTTTTGAAGGTGGGACTCAAATAATGCATGTCTGCAATTATTACTATCACTACTACTGCTACATTTGGCAGCCTCCATCATTAATGTTTTTATTTCATTGCCAATATGCCGTTCCGTTGACAGTCCACAGAGTACATAGAATAAAATTGAAATGTTAATTAGCTTCGCTCCGCCAATCCGGTGGTCCCCCTTTGAGTAACACCAGCCTTGGACAGAAGATCCCGTCTCCTACTTGGGCAGGGTTGTTCGGGATAGTATAAGTTCATTCCTCTTGAACTTTTCATTCATATGAATGGAAAGTTTGTGGAGGAATGGGGAGTCTGGATAACCCCCGGGGCTGGTGGGAACAGGCCTGCCCTAGCAGGAGAGATAATATCTTAAACTGTTGCATGCATCTTTGCTTTGTATTCTAGCATGCAATTTGATTATTCTATAAAACTTAACATTTATTGTAGGTGATCATTTATAACTTGGTAGGGTCAATAGAATCATGCCAGTGCATTCTTCTAGGGGTTAAGTTTAGCACACAACATTTAGTCAAAGTACTAATATATTTTTTTATTAGTGTCCTGTATCCCTCTAAAGGTCAACTGAGCACATGTCCAGGGATATAATCATCATCATCATCATTTAATTATATAGTGCCACTAATTCCGCAGAGGTGTACAGAGAACGCACTCACATCAGTCCCTGCCCCATTGGAGCTTACAGTCTAAATTCCCTAACACACACAAACAAATTAGGGTCACTTTAATAGCAGCCAATTAACCTACTAGTGTGCTGCTCATAATGACCCTGAAACCTATGTTAGAAAATGCTAAGGGTTACCAGTGTATATTTCATTGTATTTAATTGTCAAATGTAATAGCAGTTTGCTGATACTAGAACAACATTTTATGTAATGTATTTGTATAGCAAGGATTTTGAATAGCTTTTTAGCAGTGGCACACAAAATGTTAAAAGTACAACAATAATATAACATATAAATATGTGCGGATATATATATGCTCTCATGCATGCTATAGTCTCATTATAATCTGTTTTAATTGTCGCTAATGACCAGGTGTTGTGCATTTCCTGGCACTTTAAAAGTTAAACACACACACACACCTATAACCTCGAGCACAAATGCAAAATGTTCTTTTCCTTAAGTGTTATAGTCAATAGAAGAACTAATTGAAAGCCAATAAATTTAGTACAGTGCACCATGCAGTCTCTATCTTTCTTGCCTATACATCAATAGGTCATTCACAGTTAATTAAGTGAAGACATAATCAGCTTAATTTATGTAGCTTAGGGCAGTTAATGATATCTTTGTACAGTACCTGATGCTTTGCTTGCCCATATACTGTAACTTGTCACACATGTCAACTTATTGGGAAAACGTTCAACCACAGATTTTCAGTTCCTAAGCCGGGATTTCAAGTCGCACTCTTCATTCCGTAGCTGGTAAATGGTTTGCTCTTGAGTCTGAAACCTGGAAGACAGCCCAGTTAAATTAAAAGACTAGGCAAATCTCATGCTATAAACCAATTAATTACACCACAATCTCCGTAAAAGGGCAGATAGGCGCCATTGCTAATTAGGCTGGCTTCCAAGTGACAAAATAGTGCTTAAAGAGTTTAGCATAAAGCGTGTGAACTTGAGCACAGAAGTTCAGTCCTGTAGAATACATATCCATTTATGTCATTTATTAGCAAAAATGTTTAGTTTTAAATATCCGTGGTACATCTGATGCAGTAGTTGACAATTTCAGTGTGGAATAGAAACTGTTCCTCAGCTAGTTTATGGTGTTTGTTCTCCAAAGATCAGGACTCCTTCTGCTGATTACGTTTCTCACATTCTCTTATCTGAAGCTGCAAGAGAGACCACAATGTCAACCAATTGGACCTCGCTTAAGAATCTTAAAAGATCAATCTGCAAAGCGAGGGATGAACAGGACCCCATTTCTGAAGTTCGATGCTCAAACGACTCTTTCATTAAAAGATGCTCTTTTCTATTGATTTCGGCTTAAGTAATGAGAAAGCTTATCCAAAAATCTTTAGCATTTGGGCTCAAGTTAAGAAAATCAATACAGCTATTTCCCATTTGAACTGCATATGTGAGTTTTATGTACAAAAGGCAAGACAAAGCCCAAATCGGATAAATCGATAACATTGTCAATAGAACATGAAGCTGACAAATGGTGTTTTAAAGCAATTAAAGTGAGTTGTAAATAGATGGAGGCTAATCATTTGCAGTGCTGTGGAGTACAGAGTGTTTAATATGTATAAATATTACACAAAGGAAATGTTAGAAATGAAAATAGATGAAGTGTCTGTCTTTTAACACATTTACTTTTGCTGTGTCTCATGGCGCTGAGCTGCAAGAAGCTTTCTGCAATGTTTTGTAGACTTTTCCAGTGCACACAGATGCAGATCAGTACCATTTAAATGGTTAAGTGACAACACCAAGCAGAGTTAACTTGCAATCCCCCACATTATATCAGAAGTGGTCAGTATGGATTAAAATGACAACCTCAGATTAGAATAATTTATATAAATCTCTGATGATTATGTTGATCTTTACACTTTTGTAACAGTTAATTCACTGGCTGTTAATTAAAGTGGACCTGTCACCTGCAAACAGTGGAGATGGCAATTGTGTGTGCTAAAACAATATTCAGTCTATCAGTTCACAAGGCACTGGTAACGTCATTGAGGCATGAGGTGCTTGTGTATAGAGAACAGGTAAACGTTAAGGTGGGAAAAAAACTAGTGAGACGATGATGGACTGGCGTGGAAAAATCTAAGCTGTAAGTCATTAAGCAAAATATTTTTGTTGTCATTTTTTTACATTTGTAGTCAGTACATAATCCATTAATAACCATTCAGGTGCAAAAATAAATTACTTATGTAATGAATAATTTCATTATTGATCTCTTCATGGAAAGATAGTGGAAATATATAACACTAGTATTTTTTACTAAATCTATCACTTTTCAACATTCCACTAGAAATGCTTTCTCCCAGCAAGGAAGAAAATATGGGCAGATCATTCTGGAGGTTAGAGATCAGGGGTGACACAGATAGGCAAAGTTTCCTCCAGTGCTGCATGTTATAAATTCAGCAGTGGATAGTGGTTATTTATATAACAATACAGAGTAACTGTTTATTAGGCCTCAATTATTATTATTATTATTATTATTATTATTATTATTATTATTGTCATTGATTTGTAAGGTGCTACAGTCAGGGCCGGAGCTGGCATTTCCAACGTCCCCCTTCCGGCAATTTCAGCACCACTCCCCCGTACTGAGGCACCTATTCTGATCCCTCCTCTGTTCAGATTGGTGACTCAGAGGTTAAGGGAGAAGACACCTGTGCCTAAAATAAATTGGCGTGGTCAGGCCGGCCAAGTGCCCCAGTATGAGCAGCAGCCCTGCTGCCGCACTTACCAGGCTTACCATGATCCATCATTCCTGGCTACAGTGCTCCGGAGCACCAGGCAGTGGGAAAAACAGAGCATGGTAGAGAATTCCATAGGTCAGTAGATGCACAGGAAAAGTCTTATAGCAACAAGTGAGAGGTGGTTAGGCTCAGGTGAAAGACAGATCTGAGAGGGCATGAGAGTCTTCTCAAGATAAAGTTTGAGATGTATGAAAGGGTGGTAATGTAATATAAAAAGAATAGTGTTGAGTATCTTCGCTTCTTGCCAGGAAATCTGCATTGGCTGCCAAACAAGGGGGAAGTGGAAGAGGAGGAGGTCCCACCCTCCAGACTTGAAATAGCAAAACTGGGATCCCCAGGCGCCTGAATAAAAGTGTCTAACACAATAATGGAAATAAGAGACTCTGAACGACAATCTAATAATGCATATGTATTAGTGAGCAATAAAGCAGCATCATTATATATATCAATAAACCATAAATATAGTCGTAATAAAGACAAAGCAATCATGACAATAAAAACATTACATTGTGTACAGAATGTCAACAATATCCACCTTATTTGGGTATCAAAGGCTAATCTGACAAGAATCTTGTAACACAGTGCACACAGTGGTGGAATAAAAGTCTGTAGACTGGGCCTGATTCTTTAAGGAAAGTAAAGAAAAAAAAGGAGTAACTTTGCACCTTGGCAAAACCATGTTGCATTGGAGGGGGAGATGAATTTAAAATGTGATGGCATATTTATATTTGGGATAGGGCATATCCTAGGTCCATTTTAAATATCAGTGTAAAAATAAAGCTATCAAGTATGTGTGTGCTAGATGAAAAAAAGCAGTCAGTATTTAACTTAAAATAATAAACTAATTTGCATCCCTTGCATTGTAACGTGGTTTGACCAGGAGAAAATGTACTCATTTTTGCCTTAGTTTCCTTAATGAATCAGGCCTGTTTAGTTTTAGGGGATTTTCAGTGTATAATGGGGTTATATTGTCAACATATAGGTAATACTATAGACTGACTTGAACTAATTAGTATACCAAGAGAGGAGTGTACTGTGAATAAAAGAAAAAAACAGAGTGTCATATAAAATACAATGTGTCATATTTTTCTACAAAGTTTAAGGATGGAAAATAGCCATAACAATGCTCATTAAAGACCCTACTTTCTAATTGGAAGAAGGCACAGTTTAAACAACAGGAGCAAGTGTGACTCAGGATGGAGGTTGGAACAGCTGAGAGGGTGCAAAGAGTGATAGGATACAAGTAGCTCAAGTAGTTTGGAGGCAAAGGGTAGGAGAGAAAATTGGGCTGCAGTTCAAGAGAAAGGCTGGGTCAGGAAATTACATTTTCTTTTAGGATTGGTGAGCTGAGTGTGTGTTTAAAAAAAGATAGAAATGTGCCAGTAGACAGAGATAGCTTGACAAAGCCTCTTCCCTTCTGTGCATGCAGAAGGGAAGAGGGAGCAGAGAAGCTGTGATGAGCATGATGAGGAGGTAGGTTGTGGAGTGAGAAGAGTGCAGAGTCCTTGTCATAGGATACTGGAGAGAATGAACTGAGGTTGGATTGGGGTAAGTAGGAGAAGGTGGGTGGAGACTGCAGGATTTAGCAGGAGGAAATATCCTGATGAATGGTGTCTATTTTGTCTTTGAAATTGGTTTCAAAAACATGAGTTGAGGGAGGAAGGAGGAGGTGGAGACTCGTGTGGGCACAAAACTGAGTAGAAGTTTGCAAAGAGGTGACAGAGGTTAGAAGACTTGGTGGATATTAGAAAAGTGATGTATGTTTGCTTGGCAAGTGAAAAGGCAGTGTTGAGCTCAACAGTGTGGAAGCACCTCTGCTTATAGCAGGTCTGTTTGGTGTGCCATGGCCGAGGTTTGGAATGCCAGAGACTATATGTGGTGCCTGCAGCTGCATTGTCTAGGACTGAGTTTTATTGTATAAAATAGGCAGCCTGGTAATGGCAGGACATGGTAGTTATAGGAGAGAGTAGTTGTTTTAGTGAACATGAGAAGTGGATATGGTTGAGAGTTTTTAGGTGTTGCAGGGGTGGGTGCAGGGACATCATGAGGAAAGGTGAATGTGGCAGGATGAGAAACTGAGGAAAGGTTTAACCTCCTGGGTCAGGACCCATTCCTTATAATTAATTCTTGGCTGTTGTCTGGTTAGGGTTGAAGTCTTACACATCTCATCTATGTTATGCTGTGTATCCTCACAACAAAAAGCTCCTGTCTGGAGCTGACTCAAGACTTTGGCTGATAACTTGTAACTTATAACCCACTACAAGTTGGTGTTAGATGTGGGATCAAGTCAGGTCCTGCTTTGAAGACTTGGGAGCCAGAATGGAGTCTGTGATGCAGCAGTTCTTAGCACATCTTATGAAGCTGCAAGAACAAGGAGTACAGTAGCATCAGCTCCAACAGGCCCAACTGGAGGAAAACAAAAATAAAATATACTCATTGGTTTTGGGAGGACAGAACTGTTCAACAGAAGGAGGTCAAGAGGCTGAAAAATGGAGTAGAAGTTGCCTCTGCTCACTCTTCAATAGCGCTTGTAGTTCTTAAAATGAAGGCTGGAGACTATGTCAATGCTTTTCTGACCACTTGTGAGGGAGTGGCCACTACTCAGACTGTGGGGCTGTTTGATCGTCCCTCTGTTAATGGGACAGTCTCAAGTGGTCTTTGCGGTGCTCTCCTCTGCCGTTGACTTTGTCCGATTCCATGTGGTGGACACTTGGGACACCTGGGATGGGATAAAACTATGGTTAGGATCATGGCAAGATTTTTTGACCAGGTATCTATGCAGAGGTTGCTAGATTTTGAACAGCATGTCCTGATTGTCAAAGAACATTAGTTCTCCTCTGGATTGTCAGGTGATAGACGAAGGAGTAGTCGAAGACAATGCAATATGTTGGAGGCAGGCAGTAAACAGGAATATTAAGTACAAGCCAGAAGGTCAGGGCAGGCAGCAAACAAGCAAGGTCCGATAACAAATGCTTGTGTCTTTGTGCCAGCTGATAAGGTTTAATTGTTGTTACCCACACACGGTAAATGGCAAGGGCCCTTTGAAGTGATCCACAAGGTAGGAGATGTTGATTAATAAATATCTCAACCTGACACTCAGAAAGGGAAACAGATTTACCATATACAATTTTATGAAAGCCTCGAAAGAGCAGGAGACTTTATTCATACACCCTTATGAGGCTGACATTGATCTTAGTCCTCAGGTACTTCTAAGCCCCAGACAGTGTGTGATGATCCCTGTGAACCAACTTTAACTCCACCTTGTGGCTATAAAGACTCAAAGGCAATACAGACTCCCTAGGGGGAAATGATAACGGGTGATAAAGGAAGTATGTGACAATCTATGCTTAGGTGTCATAGAAGAGTCCACTAGTGAATGGTGTAGCCCTATCATACTTGTCCATAAATCTGACAGAAGCACCCGATTTTGTGTGGATTTCCACAATAGTGAAGGTGTCACAACCAGCAGAGTCATAGGAGTGCCCGTACAGTCTGTTCACATTGACACTACCTCTTGGGAGGTGTGGAGTCTAACGCAGAGGTAGGTTTTCACCAGAGGCTCACGCAAGAGAGTTTGGGCTTTGCAGCTCCCAAACCGCAGGTCGAGGTTTTCCTAGGAGGTGATGAGCGAAACTGTAATGAGAACCGAGACCATTACTGAGGATGACACGGATACAAATTTCCAGAATAGTTGAGAGACTAGGAGTTAGTCCCCCAGGGAAACAGTAGAGCAGATACACAGGTAGTGATGGCAGCAGAGCGATTATCACAAGGATAGTGGAGTAGACACAGTGGCGGTGATCATCTGTGGATTGATGTGCTGGAGACTCAGAGAACAGGCAGTGATAATCTGCAGAGCATTTACCACAAGGATAGTGGAGTGGACACAGAGGCTGTGATAATCTGCGGCTTGATGTGCTGGAGACTCAGAGAACAGGTAGTGATAATCTGCAGAGTGTTTACCACAAGGATAGTGGAGTAGACACAGAGGTTGTGATTATCTGTGGATTGATGTGCTGGAGACTCAGAGAACAGGTAGCGATAATCTGCAGAGTGTTTACCACAAAGATAGTGGAGTAGACACAGAGGATGTGATGATCTGCGGATTGATGTGCTGGAGACTCAGAGAACAGGCAGCGATAATCTGTAAAGCATTTACCACCAGGATAGTGGAGTAGACACAGAGGCTTTGATGATCTGCAGATTGATGTGCTGGAGACTCTGAGAACAGATAGCAGACAGGAGCCAGGGAACAGGACATCTGAACAGGAGGAGAGACCTGAAGATCTGGCAACTAACACAGGTAAGAGGTGTGCTTTAAATAGTGAAGTCTTGCATCCGATTGGCTGGAAGAATGAATGGGGAGATTGCCAGTTCGCGCATGCTGAGATCAGCTAACAAGATGGCGCCCCCCTAGGAGAGCAGTTGCGCTTATTTTTAAAAATAGCGGGCTACTATAAGAGGCTTATTTCCCAGTTCTCTACATTGGCACCCCCTTTAATGGGCCGCCGACTGAAAATTTTAGCTCTCACTAGAGTAGCATGGTCTTCTGAGTGTCAGGCTGCTTTTGTTACTATCAAGCGCATCCGTTCTGAGGTTCCTGTTCTATGGTCTCCTAACTTTAGTAAAGAATTTGTGCTACAGATGGATGCCTCCAATATGGGACTAGGGTCAGTGCTGAGTCAAGATTTTAACTGGATTGAGCATCTGGTTTTCAACCAGAAGCTGTACACTTGGAAAAACAGGTATTCAGTGGTAGCAAAGGAACGTGGTTCATGGTCAAGTGGGCTCCAGAGGCCCTCAATTATACTTTGATGTGTTCAATGATCATGTCCCCTTAAGGTGGCTCCATTCTATGGGAGACTCAAAAGCTTGCTTCATTAGGTGCTACCCTGAGCTCTATCCATTCTCTATGTAGGTACTTCACCACCAAGGATGCATATTAGTGCAGACTTTGTGTCCTAAACAGGGCTGGAGTGCTGGGCTTCTGTCTCGTTTAGTCAGTACCCTTTAATGGGGGGGCTGTATGTGGCAGGTTGAGAGACTGCCACATCTGAGAAAAGGGTTAACCTCCTGGGAGTCATGAAGAAGGCCCACCCTTTCCTCATGGGTCAGGAGTTTGGGCCTAATTAAGGGCTCAAATTCAGTTTAATCTTTTGGCTGTGTCTCACACCTCTCCCTTGATGGAGCAAATATATCTTTAACTTTTTGCATTGCTTTGGTTTGCTATTATTATTATTCTTTATTTATAGAGCACCACAAGATTTCCGCAGTGCTGTACAGAATATAAACAGTTGACCATACAGAGTAGAACAGTACAGAACAATAAACGAGTAAGAACAAGGGGTAAGATTATCAAGCTGCGGGTTTGGCAAAGTGGAGATGATGCTTATAGCAACTAATCCTATTCTAGTTATATTTTATTTAGTACATTCCACAAAATAACAGTTAGAATCTGATTAGTTGCTATAGGCAACATCTCCACTTTTTCAAACATGTAGCTCAATAAATTTACCCCCAAGACTACAATAGCTCCAAGCATAGCAGGCAAACATGCTATTTACATTTATTGCTGTCGATCCTCACAATAAAGCTTCTGTTTGACCCTGACGCAAAACTTTGCTTGGTGATTTGTTAATCCACTACAGTAAGGCTGAGCAAATTTAGATTGTGGTTTGATAGTGGGAATGAAACCTTGAAGAATCTAGAGTTGGGGTAGAATCAGGAAAACACAAGGTTAAGTGAGTATTCATCACAGTGGATGGGAGATGAAATCCACTGGGAGAGACCAAAGGAAGAAGTAAGTAAAATATGTTTTGGGACAACAAAGACAGTGGGGTTGTCAATGGTAATGTTGAAATCACCTAGCATGAGAGTAGACAGTGCAAAAGATATGAATTAAGTGAGCCAGACAGCAAAGTCAAGGATTTGGAAAACTGGACCTCTGCGGGCAATAAACACAAAGGTGGAGAGAAGAGAATAGACAGATTCCCACATTACCCGTTTTATTTTTTTCAGTGTATTAAATAAAATAAATAAATAGCATGTGTTCATGAAAATGTACACATATATTTAATGTTTAAGGTTATCCCTCCAGAGGTTGTGCTAATGTAGAGATTTAGTGAAACAGGCAATTTGAACAATGGGTGATCAGACTTTTGCATAAACCGTATACTTGTGAATGCAATTGTGGTTTTTGGTTTAGTGACACGTCTAACATATAGCTGTTATTGTAAACATGAAGGAAGCCTCCTGCCCCCCAGGTTATTAGTGACTAGCCAACCGCAGTTATGCCATGTGACTGAAGAGAAATTGTGTATCTATTCCTATAGCCAGTGATCGAAGTGGGAGGGTATGTGCCGGTATGACATACTGGCACTTTTCCGCCCCACTTCACGAGCATCTAAAACCGGCAGTTAGCGGGGAAAGCAAGGTGGGGGAGAGGTGCCTGCCTTCTCCGGTTGTTCATGGGAGCTGCATCCAGCAGCAGCTTCCTACTCCTCACTGGTCCATTCTCACTGACAGTGTCGGGCATGATGTCATCACGTCTCAACACTGTCAGTGAGGAGCTACGCAGAGAGGAGTCAGAAGGCAGAGGAAAGAGAAGAAAGGAAGAAGAGAAGACAGAGGTCATCATAGTTAAGTAGAAACTGAGGAGGACAGCAGACGAAACAGGGTGATGAAGGAGGGCACATAGTGATTGAGAGGTATAGGGTGATGAAGGAGGGCACAGGGTGATGAAGTGATGAAGAAGGGCACAGGGTGATGGAGGGGCAGAGGGTGATAATGAGGACACAGTATAATAATGAGGGTACAGTGTGATGGAGGGGCACAGGGTGAAGAATGAAGGAACAGAGTGATAGAGGGGCACAGTGTGATGGGTGAGGGCACAGTGTGATATGGAGGGGGAACCGTGTGATAATTGGGGGGGGCACAGTGTGAATTCACTAGTGAGAGTGAGTAATAAGTACAGGAATAGAGATAGATAGAGAGGATCAAGGAATAAGGGAGGAGCAAGAGAAGCAGGATGTGAGGCACAGGGAAGAGCAGGGAGGGAGGGAGAGAGGAAGATACCTGCAATGAAGATAGAGGCACTGAGGAACAGAGAAAGGAAATAGATAAGGGAAAGGTAAAGGGTAACATAGGAGATATTTTGGAAAATGTTAATATAGTATTATGAAGATATGAGAGAAAATGTAAGTACACAAAGGAGATATGAGGAGAGGTGGAGGGACACAGAGGAAAGGTAATTTGACAGAGGAAAGGTGGGGGACACAGTGTTAAAATGCATCTAAAATATTTTACTTTATAAAAATCCTTAAATCTTTTGGTGGGCCTGGCCGTTCATTTCAAAGTGGAAGTTCCATACCAGCACTTTTACTTTGATTACTGCCCATAGCTGTAACATTCTGCGTAGCATCCTATTTACGGCTCTGAAGACCCTTATAGGATAATTAAAAGTAATATATTATGTTAAAAACTGAATTTCAACCTTTATTATATCAACTGCTAGTCTGTAGTGGCATGTCAGAGGGCTTGTGCCAACAGAAAAGTACCTTCCAGTTTTATACCCAATAGATGAACATGACCTCTATTATACATGAAGGGGTTGACCTCTTCTTTGCTAGTCTGCAGATTACCACTCTCTTTAACATACATATTGTTGAATTTAACATGAAAACACAGTATATGCACACATAATAAATAATAACTGTATGGGTCTAAAACATATCTGGGTAGCTGCAGGATATGGGGGGTCAATAGAGCTAAAACGTATACAGTGATCGTAGTCTACATATTGTGAAGAATGAGGCGCAGTAATGGTGGTGTTGAATTAATCCCTCATTTCCTCACACTGTAATAATAAGGAGAACGACTTCTCACCCGGTCTCACATTGCCAATGAATGGCAGGGTGGCTGAGCTGCCCTCTCAAATAGTAATAGAAGGTATTGGGGGGGGGGAGGGTACAACCATTTGTTTTTTTAAAAGCTCTATGTTAATCATGTTTACTTGACTAAACACTGAGCACAGAAAGCTTTAAACATGAACTGGTACTTTTAATAATATAGTTAAATACAAGTCTTCTCCATTAAGCATGCATTGTGTAGTTTCTATCTACTTCTTAATATGATATATTGGTCCTCTAGTCAACTGGACCATGCAAAGTGGGAAAGGATGTCTTCTCTATAGTGAACACAGACTGGAACTGGTCTGTGATATAACAATTTTCAGCATCAACATCTTGATTTAGATTAAGCTTAAGCAAAGAGTTTACCCAACATCTGATTTGTTTTGGACTACTTGCATCTGACTCCTGCCCTTGATACCAGGTGAGTAGGGGCTCCTTTACTTGTGGGATTCTGCCCCCTTATCTCTCCGTTCTCTTTAGCAGTTGTCCAGTTCTTGACAAAGTACCTTTCCTAAGCTATGTTTCCTCTGTGTCTTGGCTTAACAGATGACCCCTTTGTCTGTAGAAATTGTAGTGTTGTTGTGCTCCAATTGTTTTGTTTTATCGAATTACAGTTTTGAAATCCCCTTGAGACGCCCTTTAGGGATTTATGGACGGAGGTAATTAATGAAGCTATATTTCTTATTCAATTACTTTACGTGGTTTGGAGTTATTCAGATAAGTTTCACTAAGTATGGGACCTTTGAATTTTTTATTAAAAAGAAATATATTATGTTAAAAGCTGCAATTTCAATCTTTAGTATATCAACTGCTAGTTTGTAGTGACATGTTATATGTTCCACTACTGTATTAGAACATTACAACAGTCCTGAAAAATTTGGATTGCGAAGTGCTTAATAGCTATCACTGGTAAAAACTAACAGCAAGTACAGAACAGCATCTACACTAACATTGTGTCTTCAATGCCATTATGGCCTTTTCCTAATTATCTAAGACTGCATTGTTGGCAAGGCTAACACATTCTCTGTAATTTAATGCAACCTGCTAATTATGTATCCCCAACAGTGATAATTATCACATAATAACAAAAATCTGTATTTGATTTGTTCAAATGTATCATTCAGTAGTGAATAATACATACCATATAAATATATAATTAAGGTGATAAATGCACATTTAACTATAATTTAATAACATGGTGTTAGTAAAGAGAAAATGAATATGCAATTGCTCATTATAGATTAATTAAGCAATGACAGTAACAATAAACTGTTCATTGCTGTGGAATAAGGCTATTATGCCCCATTACTGGCGTTAATCCAGCACGGTTAAAAAAAGTCGTCTGTAACGTTGTGTAATATGTATATTAGATAGGTCACAGTTCCTCGTATTGCAGGTCAGTATTTACTTAGGATAACTTTAAGTTCAAGTTATCTTGAGTTGTCTTAACCCAGTACAACCTTGGAAACTACCCTAGAGCAATACAGATCCAGACATAGCAATGATCCGTATGACTAATTATAATATGGTACAAAGTGGTGGAGCAGGATCTATCTGTCCCTATGCTCCTAAGCAAAACAAACACAGGACAAAAGAACCACTGCATATTTCTCACAAGATATTCCATAAATGTACAAGGAACTATATTTAATGCCCTGTGGATCACAATTACACTAGCAAATTAAGGAGGAAATGTACCTTCTGTTACTAAGGTCACTGTGACACCATTGGTTTTTCCTGCATAATTGAATATGACAATAAACATATCCCTAAATATATTCACATATACATGCATTACACAGTGCTGTACAAATAAAGAATCAAAGGCAGGCACATCAGTACATTGGAGCTTACAATCTACTGCAATTTTAATTTCAGGGTTTTTATGAGTGTATTTGTTTTTTTTATCTATATTATTATACACAAATCCTGCAGCTAAATATACAATGAGTCCATTTACGTTCACATTATTCTGCATTTATTGTCTCACATTAAATATACTGCAAAACGTGTATGTTTTTTGGCCATGAACATAGTTCATCCAAGTGACCCTCTTTATTAAAAATATATAGCATTATCTAAGGCTTGGAGTGTGAACAAAGAGTGGCTGCCTGTGTTAGTCCAGCATTCTTCTTTGAATCTATAGGTCTAAGAGACCATGCACAGTGATTTTAAGAACTGCAGGGTTCCAAAATACAAGTGATATTTATGATACCATAAACCTAGTCCCCACTGAGTGCCGCAATGTCTTCAGTCATTTCAGACTCCTATTGATAGGCCCTTCAATAGCTCCTTTGAATATATAATTCTCTTGGATGCTATCCTCATGTGAATGAGTACTCAGAGGAAACACGATGAAGGTGTCTGATATATTCAACACTTTATAGGTAAATCACAGCTACAATTCTGTAAGTAGTCTTACAGGCAAAAAAAGATTTACAACAAAAATCTAATCTATAACTAGATTAACAAATCGTTAAGAAAAAATATGAAGGCTTTTTAAGTCTGAAATGCTTGATACTTAGGATTTTCTGTTTAAGGGGTATTGGAGCTCTATGCCAACCACATACTAAATTACATTTAAAAATAACTATTTCCTTTCCCCACGCTGCCCCTGTCATTCCTATCCTTATAAAATCCCAGTGACAGTAGGGGGAAACGTTCAGTGATCATGGCATTATTATCGATTATGACTTTATTACCAAAGAGCAGTAGACCTGCTTAGAAATGTGTCACATGGTCATCACACCAAAAACTACGTTTTTGTTAGAGTGGCTGGCAAAAACCAGTCTCACCTCTGCCCTGCTCACCATGTTCCCTCAGTTAACCTACTCTGCTTCTAGATAAATAAAGGCAAGAACAAGGTTACATACAGATGTGAAAGATGGTGAAACAACAATGCTGCTGCTGAGGACCTGCTGGCACAGCGAGGGTGAGTACTCTTGGCCAAAGGGGAAAGGTGAGAGATATGAGGCTATATTATATATTCTCAAATGCCTCCATATAGTATGGTATGGTATATGGCAGTGTTTTCCAAAACCAGTACTCAGGGACCCCTAACAGGTGCAGGTTTTCCAGGTCACAAGTGAAATAATTAGTACAGCCATGTGTCAGTCAGTAATGAATACACCTGTGCTCCAGCAAAGACTGCACTGTTAGGGGTCCCTCAGGACTGGGTTTGGGAAACACTGGTATATGGTATAATATATTTATACACTATTTGATTATGATCATATTGGCAACATGTGGAGGCATGCTGGCTACTTGGTGGCATGTGAGACTAGATGGAGCATATTGGCTGTATGACCGACATATTGGTTACATGGTGACATTATGGTGCAACCTGGCTATATAATGGCATCTGAAGCTAAATTCAATTCAACAAACCAATCATATCAAGTATACACATTTTTAATAAAGTGTGACATCTGTTCATTTTAAGTGTAATACATTCTTAAAAGTTTCAGTAATGCATTCAGTGGGGGGAATTCAATTCCCCCAGAATACTGCCGTGGTAAACCTATTACTGTTAATATGGTACTTTTAACATAGATTTCTGCTCGCGGCTCAGGGAGCCATGAGCAAAAGGCCAGAGTTAAAAATACCATATTAACGGTAATTATGTGCACCATTACCATAATATCAGTAATAGTGCACAGGCCGCGTTACTTTTTAAAGTAACACAGCCAATTGAATTCCCCCCAGTGTGTCAAAAATGCCATACTGGATTTGTTTGTTTCCATGCAGTGCACTACATATATAATTTTTGCGCTAATGCTCATTTGTTTGTTTGTCTATATTTTAATAAACTAACTTCGTAAAGCAATGTTTTGAATCTATGCTTTGCTTGCAGTGTACTGCTTGTGAAGGCAGAGCTGTGCACAGTAGTGCACACAGTGTTGCCTGTGTATTTGTCTAAAATGTATCTAAAATGATGACCCAACCCCCTGTCTTAAGTGCCCCAGGACCCCCAGAGCCTTATTCCAGCTCTGGTGATACCTTAGTGGTTCTTACTTGATTCCATTGCCTCATTCTTCCTTACACTGGTTCCATTCTCAGACCACTATGTTCAATATATGGCCATCCCCCCATTGCACTGACAATATCATTAATCCTGACTTCTTTGCACTTATCACCAGCAAACATTTGGAATAGCTTTCACCTTTACTTATGCTATTGTCTGTCAACCCTCCACTCCCAATCACAGGGCACATTTAGGGCTCATACACAATTGTTACAAAAGAAGTATTTTCTTGCAGATGTTATTTCACCTTTGTGATGATCGCACCTGGACATTTATTATAAAGATTATTATTAATGCATTTTTGAAACACATGGTATATATTATATATAGAAGGAGATTTAACTGGTAGTTTGCATCTCATGATATCAGGGAAACAACAGTGCGTGAGGTGCTCATATGCTGCTCTGCAGACTGATCAAATACGATTGTGCCAACAAGTTTTGTAATAGTTAAACTTATTAAACAAAGTCAGGTATGTTTCTATGAAGGGAATTTTGGGAGGATGTGTTAGTAGTAGGCAACTAAACAAGTTGGAGCACAGAGGCATAAACCAGTCGCAGATAATGTAAAAGAAGTCATGTAATTTTATAGCACAGGACTGGCAGCTTTTACCCTGCATTGCTTTAGAGATGACCCACTGTGTGTAAAGTCATCACATCTAGGTTTTGCTAAATGTTACTACAACCAACTTCCAGTAGTTCTAAATCCCGCCTACTTTGTGTTGGCCCCACCTACAGTTATTTTGGTCCCCCCACATGCGGCCACTTCAATAATTTTTTCCAGGGCAACTTTAAGTTCCCAATCCGCCCCTGGCCAGTACCACACTACATCCACGCCTTAGCTGGACAGTGAAGTTATTTTTAACAATCTCACTGTAAAATTAATGTTGTCTGATCTTTAGCAGCAATTATTTACTTTTTCTTCTTTCTGATTTTCGGATAGCAGATTTCAAGATAAGAAATCCCACACCTCTATATACTAATCTATATTGTAATGACGAGCGATAATAATATCAGGTTGAGAAGAAGTAAACCATTGTACTAGGTCAGTTTACTAATGAAAAATAGAATATATATATAAATATAGGGAGGGCTATTTAGGAGGGCAGTACTAATATATGCATTAGTTTTGCACCCAAGGGAGAATTAATAACTCAGAAGTGCAAATACTAATGTGTTTATCTAGCATTTTTATGAGTGAATTCTAAATTATTATTTTTTTCCTCTGGTGCCCATCTTTAGAGGCACCTCAGTTTTTTAATTAGACATTTAGTGCACCTCTCCTCACCGCATGATTAACATTTAGTCAGTTATGCATATTTACACACTTTGAAAGATGATTCGTCAAACTAACAAATTAAACAGCTCTATGCACATAAGTATGATGAATGAGTGCTTGTAATGAGTGCTAGCTTCCACAAAACATTAAATATCTGTGATATCTTTAATTGGGACTCAAGACTATAGAATATGCATAAAGGTGTTTCCAGACTCTGCTATCGCTGGGGAAAAAAATTAGTTAAAAAACGAATTAAAATAAATGTAAAAATATAGATTTTAATAATAGCATAAATTAAAAATATAAACAAACTAAAACGGTGAAAAAATATATAATAATTTATAGTAGTAGGTACATTATTCCTTATTATATACTGTAATATTATAACATACAAACCAAATGTAGCAGTACACTTTAAATGCTAAGAACATAAATGGCACAATGGGTAATATACTGTATGTATAACAAACTCTGCAATATTATATGTAATATAGTATTGTAAATAAATAAAATTAGGCTTTTTAGGTCAATTATGGATGTGACAGTGCACTCTTTTTATAACACTTGATTGAAACATAGGCAAAAACTGTTGTCACAGCAAGGTTGGCGTTACAAACAAGGTGATTTATAAAGGAATAAATGTACCTAGTGGTGAGAGTGGGTTGGGTACCATATTGCGATGATCTAAACGCTGACATGAAATACCCTGACATGATGACACCGAAGCTGTCATTTCTGACAGACTGGTAATACCGATTGCTTCAAAAAGAGTCTTCAAACAATTCCGACCAATGAAGATCCCGACAGGCTACAATGACGTCACTGTGATGGGCGACACTATTATTCGTGCTGTTAAGGTGGTAATTTAAGGAGGCACCAGCTGTACAATGTACAAGGCTTTCTAAAGCACATTGTACAGCCGCCACCTATTTGTATGTGTTCCTACAGAAATCCTAGTATCTAAGGGCAGTTCTGAGGGGAAAATGCCCAAGAACACGCTGTGATCAGGAACTGGTTCTCCAGTAGTTGTTTGGATGACAGATTCTTCTGCATCCTCTTGTCATTCCTGCCTTACTCTAATCTGTTTCCTTTCTGCTCTAATATTATGTTTTCATTTGACGTCTGGTATCCCTGTCTGGCTGACCACGTGTTTCAGTTTGATGTTTTGCTATATGACTGCCGGCTTTGGACGCCTGATCCTGCCCTACGACTATTCTTTTGTTATGGCCTCAATCTTTGATTACAACATTTGTGTTACCATCTCCACGAGTTATAAATCCTCTCTGTAGAATCTCCCAACTTACCCACCTTGTCCATTTCTGTCAGTTCTTGAGCTGGTATTTCATTCTTCCTAAGTTACTGAAAACCTCTGCTAGTCATTACAAAAGCTAATGGCAGTAAGTTAGTATGCACCAGCTGCTTTACTTATCCAATGGTAGAATAAATATAATATATTTTTTTAGTACATACATTTTTTTATGACATCAATATTTGTTCAACCTTGTTAATTTATCAAAGTTAAATAAATAATTGGGATTGATTGCCTGCTAATGTTAAAGGTCAGTCTCCTCTCCCACTATCAATAAAATAACTTACAATTGTGGCCAAGGATGGACGTCTGCAATTCAAAAAGCTATATTCGATTCATCACTGCTAACATTCATGTTGTCTAATGCTCATTGTATGGAAACTCTATTACTGTAACTAATTATACAGTAAAATAAGAAAATAAAAAATGAAATAACCAAATGGGCCTGATTTGAATTGGACGCAAATCCAACTGCAGGCTGCAATAATGTGCTTTGCTTTACTGCAGATGTGCAGGAAAACAAAGTTAAGTTTTAAGTTATATGTATTTGAACTTGCTGTGCTTTATGCAGAGAATGGGGTTTGTGCGATTGGGGGCATGTAAGTGTAAGTTAGGGGGGTGCACATATAAGTGTAGCACACCCCCTAGAGTTGTGGCTTATTTGTTGCTACATGGAATTCCACAAATATTCCTAAGAGTTACAAAAGCACACACAGGGCTGGTTTGCCCGGAGGGTGGGAGGCACTTTTTTTGTGGGCCCAGGTCTTCTAAAGAATTCCTCTCCGTGATGACCAGACTCACATTATGATGGGGATACCACATGCTGCAGCTGTCCATGTTATGAGTGTGCGTAGTCCAGACTGGCATTGCCTGTTTCCAGTTGTCGCTTTTGCGACTTTGCAATTTTTTTGTCTCCTTGCATTAGCGGTAACCAGCCTAGTCTACCACACTGGTGTAGGTTAATGATTTTAGGGTAGGAACATGTTTTGTTTTGTCTTTGTTTTTTTTTAGACCATGTTAATAATGATGAGGGGCCTGATTCATTAAGGTTCTTAACTTGAGAAACTTCTTATTTCAGTCTCCTGGACAAAATCATGTTACAATGCAAGGGGTGCAAATTAGTATTCTGTTTTGCACATAAGTTAAATACTGACTGTTTTTTCATGTAGCACACATATACTTGACAGCTTATTTGTACACTGAAATTTAAAGTTGATATTTGTGTGCTACATGAAAAAACAAGCAGTATTTTACTTATGTGCAAAACAGAATACTAATTTGCACCCCTTGCATTGTAACATGGTTTTGTCCAGGAGACTGAAATAAGAAGTTTCCTAAGTTAAGATCCTTAATGAATCAGGCCCCATGTTAATAATGATGAGAGCTCTATATTTACTCCGTACAACATCAAGATCATTTTAGAGTTTATCCTGATGTACTTACACTATGTACGTACAGTTATATATTAAGACGTGGGCAACTCAAGTTACTCCCATTAGACCGCTGTTATTTTACTTTTTACATTCGGGTTATTATAAATGAGGCCCCATGGTATGTGCATGTGTGCGTATGTTTGTGTCTAAGACATTTTCTATACAAAATAGAACATAAATATACATATTCAATAATATCTGCATGGTTCAAGGTCTCTGTAAAAGAAACTGGGAAAATAAAACAGATACTTCATGTTGCTGTACGGCAATACTCCAAAATGATTATGAAAATGACTTCATTGTCAGAAGCTAATCTGATGATATGCTTGTGTTTATAAAGATATAAAGCAAAATACATAATTTATATATCCGATTGTGTACATTGAAAAAAAAAACATTTTAACCCTCGTGCAGCAAACTGCATGTAATTTTTATTAGTATAAGTTAATTTCCATAAACCAAATGCTTGGTGAATTATTAAGAATGATATCTACATGCCCAGTCCTGTGTCATATTTCCTGCCTTGTGGCTACATCAGGATTTTTGCGAGCTGATTTATGCACTAAATGTAATGTGTAATATGACAACATCCATATATGTATGCCTTATAATGTATAATTTACATGTGATTGCAGAATATTTCACCCATTGTGTTCTAGAACGTTCAATTTCTTAGGCATCCAGAAATCTCAATCCAAACGCAGGTTGTTGACTGATACAAATGTCCTCTTGAATTAATGAATATTTTCATATAAAAAAAACCTCTCTGCCTATGAATGTTATTTTGTAAAAGAAAAAAAAGAAAAAAAGAAAAAAACCTTGTCAAAACATTCAGCAACCATGCACATGACAGCCAGAATGTGTCACTGCATTTTTATCTTAAATATTTCATGATTGCCTCTCTCAAATCTAGATGCATAGCCCAAAGGGTTTGATTTTTTTCTTCAGCCTATATAATTCAGCAGACATTTATTAGTATATTTTGCAGCCGGCTGTCTGCATCAGCAACATGATCAAGAGGGTTATGCAGTGTTTAATTGATCAGACTAATTTACTAAGAAAAGTCTCATCCTTGTTTGACACTGTTTGTATGTAAACTGCAATTCACAACCTCGCACTGCTCAAATAAATGCAACATCAGATACTGAACCAGAGCGGAATAAGAAGGGATTAAATAAACAGAATCCATTAAAAAGCTTTGTTTTATTTATATGACTGTAGGCCAATCGGCCGATCCTCAGATACCATCCAGGAATTTCAACAGAATTAAAGTGTCGGGTACCAGCTGCATTTATACAGAATTATCCCTCCTGCGTCTAAATCTCTAATGTAGTAATAACTTACAAAGATTATTGGGGTGGGTTCAATGGGGCTTATTGTAGCAGAGATTTTCTTGCATGTTATTTGTAACACATGTCTGCAAAATATAATATTTTGATGCTGCAAAATAAAAGTTGTTCAATGATAGGTCACCCTCACTTGACCTTTTTTTTTCTCCCCGCGAAAATGTAGTTCTCCATGGTAACCCTGGTCTCGGAGCTCTCCATACAGTAAATCATTTCAGTCCTCTTCATGTAATTCTTTTATTGGCTGCGCAATTGAAATGTCATGCCTTGCGAACAGAGAGGCTGGTAATTTCTTATGGGTGATTAAACCACCTCAGTAATCTACGATCATTCAAGACAGTCTTCAAACGTGTTTTTTTTCTTTTGACAAAATAAATAAATAAATATATACATAAATAGAAATATAGGGACTGATTCACTAAGGAGAACACAGCATAAAAAGGAGTAACTTTGCACCTGGGCAAAACCTTGTTGCATCTGAGGGGGTGATAAAGTTATAATGTGGGGACAGATGTATAGTTGGGGTAGGGCATGTCCTAGGTCAAGTTTAAATTTCAATGTAAAAATCAAGCTATCAATTATTTGTGTGCTACATGAAAAAGCAGCCAATATTTTTCTTATATGCACAATAATAAACTAATTTTCACCCCTTGCATTGTAATGTGGTTTGTCCAGAGAACATTTACTACTTTTTTTTACCTTACTTTTATTAATGAATCAGCACAGCCGTAACTAGGGGGGATGTGCAATAGGCGACCGCCCAGGGCGCAACGCTAAAGGGGGGGCGCAGTTTATAAATATTTTAGGTTCAGTTGTGTAAAATTGAGGGCTAGGGGGACAACATTTTTCTTTTTCGCCCTAGGCACTAACATTTTAAGTTACGGCTTTGTGAATGAGGCCCATTGTGTTTATTTTATTCATGGCATTAGTCAAATAAATGCTTTCTATAAACACTTTTGGGATCATTTAGAGGTGGATGTATATGCAGCAGAACATATGCACGGAAAAGATCCATGTAATAAACAAGCGTATTTACATGTGCATGTTGAGTTTTAAGAGATAGCTGTTATGCCAGGCCTATGTCAGGTATTGCGAGCGCATATTCTTACACCCCATGATACATTATAGTATAAGCCAGTGCGCTCCTTAAATATTTACTTTTATTGAAATTTATAAGATAGGAGTAGCAGGCAAGTTCAATAGAGAGGAAGCGTTCACCCTTGTATCTAATTAATCAATTTATCAGGACAGGTCTCAACATCTGAAGAGTCCCCAATAACACTAGACGTACCCGACTCAACAAACCCCATTGAACGCAATAAAGGCAGTTCATACTCCTCACTGGAGAACTCTGGTAGTGAAAAATTCAGGGACGCAGCCCCATGTCCCAAGTCAATGGTGGAGGACTCTAACACACTGGAGGGCTGGGTCAAAGACCAACAGGATACCCCCGAAATACAGGAACCTGCTGCAGGAGACAAACGGCATTAGAAACATGTCCAACATGTGTGGACTGTCACGTGAGTGGACGCCGTGCGGGGAGAGGGGAGAAACAAATTGCACATGAGTAGAAAATCCTTGTCCATTGGCCCAGTCGAATGTGCTCCTGCTTGTTTGTCTCAGTGAAATCTAGCCCTATTTACCAAATTGGCCACCCTGCTCACATCACCCCCATAATTAGTCCAATATTGTAAATGTTTACTTGAATTTATGGCAGGGATGGAAAGAGCAACTACTTTCCGATTTGAGGAGCATATAATGTGAATGCAGAGGGAAAAGAAGAAGGTGGGGGGGGAGGGGTGATTTTACAGTACACCAAGTAGACAGAGCTTATAGGAGTGTTACAAAGTCTCTATGCTCAATACATCATGTGCCTGTGGTTGCCATGGTAGTCACATATGACACTTTGTATATTTATAAATCATTAATTGCAATCTGAACACATAGCCAAGGAAAATGGTAATTACCAAAATGCTTCTTATACCTGCCACAGTGATTTATACTTATGGGATGGCTGCTCTAAAGTGGTACTAAAGAGGTAGGAGGTTGTCACATCTGTATTTGTGGACAGAACATCGCCTAACTTTTTCTACCTCTCTAGATCAAGATTGCTTCCTAGCATGGAAAGGAGGTTTGTATCTTGATGTGCTCTAGGGGGGCATTGAAGTGCACCAGGCAAACCCAAGGTATTTTGTGTTACACCTTGAATGCGCTTCATTTTTCCTGCCCTGACCAGTTAAAATATAATGTAATCCATAGATATCAAATTATAAGAAATATAGAATTCTTAATATACTTTACCAAAACATCTGGTGAAGAATGCGTCACTCAGATAGAAAGTTCTGTGGTGTATCTAAGCTAGCAGAGTTAAGAAGCAAGTTTAACTAAGCTAGCAGAAGTGTTTTAGAAGCAAGTCATCTTTCAGTATGATGGTCCCTTAAAAATAATGATGAACTGCACAAATTAATGAAACATTTAATTCTTTATTTGTTTGTTTTAAGCCCAAGTGATAAAATTGTTTGTGGCATCTCTGACTGTGATTGATGCAATGAAGAAAAAAAAAATCTAATTTAGGTAACGCGTACCAAGAGGATAATTTTCTCAATTATTAGGCTTTGGCTGACAAGCTTCATTCTAATTACTTGATCACTTAGCAATCAAAATAGTAAATGGCAATTTAAACATTGAGCAGCTAAACAGTACATTGATGCAAAATAGGGCATCCCATTAAATATATAATTGTTGTCACAATACTTAATTCACCTTTAAACTCCTGCTACCTAGCTGGGTTAGGCAATTGTTGGCACCCAATTATTATGAGGAGGTAAATTTTCTAAAGTGTGGTTTTACAAAACCGCACTGTTTGCTGATCTTATGTGTGGTTTGGAAAACGTTGGATTTAGTAAAGGTTTAATCGCATCCGTTTCTTTCAAATGACAGATATATAAACTGTGTGGTTTATGGACACGCGATTGGCAAAAATGCAAAAAGCAAAACCCAATGCTATTCAATAACAGGTTAGTCCTCTGGGGTGGGGGGCAGGACTGCACCTAGAGAGGTCTAGCCCAATGCTGAGGAGCACTATGCACCTCCTGATACCCCTGGCCTGTGGGTACCAGGTTCATATTAATAAAAAAGTAGTGTTCCCATTCCTGATAAATAACGTAGTAGTGCTCCCATTTCTAGAATATAAATTTGTAGTGCCCCAAATCATAGTAAACAAATTAGTAGTTTCCCATATAAAAAATAATCACCATAAATAAAAAATCTATTTGCCACCTTTAAAAAACAAAAACAATTATCTGTGGGTATAATAAATACTTACCTGACATCTTCATCCTTTGTACCAATGTAATCCAATGGGAAATGAAAATAAAAGACAGGGATTTTAAAACTGCCACACATCTCATGAGGTTTGATATTTCAGCCTTCAATCTACAACACAGTAAATATCGTGGTTTGGGGCTGAAAACCGTGTGCAATATGTGGCAATTTTAAAACCGCAAAAGAACTAACTTTGATAACTTTCCTCTAGGTATCCCGTTTACATTGGGAAATGCAGATGAAGGACATCTAAGATGCACAATATTGCCAAATACATATAGATCACTGGTTGAAAGGAATTATTTTTGTCTATCATTTGGACTCCAGGGTGTAAATGTATTAATGTCCGAAATCTTCAACTCCGGCGTGTTCAGCGTCTTCGGCGATTAAATTTAAAGCGGCGCTGCATTGTAAAGGGAAACTTCCCTTTACAATGCAGCGCTGCTTTAAATTTAATCGCCGAAGACGCTGAACACGCCGGAGTTGAAGAATTCGGACATTAATACATTTACCCCCAGATATTTTTTGGGTAAGTAGGGAATCAGTATTGCATTATATAATCGTAGGGGTTTGGGTTACAACTAGTCCTAGGAAACTTAACATGTTGGCTTGAGTAAATATTTTCCAATGCAGACATGGATTCTTTGTTCTTTGGTTAATCCTGGCAATTTATGTAGAAAGTGGGTTCATTTGCAAGGAGCAAAAACTTTCTTCTTTGAAGAAAACATAAATAATGTGTTTGATTTGAGAAATCTGAAATCGAAACTTGAAATAAAAAAATAGTTCTAAAGTCACATTGGCTCTTACAATCCCATCACCGCTCCGCATATGTAAACAGAAGACTTTAAAATACAGTAGAGTATCTTGTTTACATCTACCTATTAACATCTGGTGGCCCATTGGCAAGATGATGTCACAAGTGGTGTAAATCTCTATATTAACATTCTGAGCACAATAGACATAGTATTTACGCCTGCGCCTCTCCACTTCTAGAGGGCCACTAGCGTAAATGTTACATTTTACACCTCACGAAGAACACTCTTAATCATGGTCAGCGGCCATAATTAAGAGGTTGTTGAAGGAACTTAACGCATTTATGTGTCTTCTAAACACTAAATCACTCCCTGAGCACCAAGGTAAAGCGATCTCTATGAGATTGCTCTGTTCTGAGTCACCGGAAGTACTTCTGGAATATGTCTGAAACAATGGTTATGGCGGAGATATTGTCAACGCTGTTTCCTTGCAGAAAGGAGGGGCTGTACCACATTGCCCATAGTGTTAGAGCATGTGTTCACATAGAGTTTTCTGTTTTAGAAGGCAGAAGGCTGAAAAGAAGAGCCTCCAACAGATCAAGTGATGTCGCAATTTATTTAGCAATAAAAATATATGAATGCACTTACAAATCTAGTTCAAAATAGGCATATAGTGGGTTAACCCTTTCTGTTGTCCTATGCTAAGCTTTTTCGGAGATCTGTATTGGCCAGATAGTACAAAGGCAATTTAAATGTGCAGACAGGAGGCCTGATTCATTGACAACCACAAAACGAACAAAATGTGAGTTTTTACAAAAAATGCACATTCGGCATATGCACCTCTGTATGCAACAAGGAGCGGATCTGAAGATGAATACGGATCTAGGTCGACAGTGCTCTAACAAACAACACACTGCAGGATACAACCGAAACATTAAATACTAAGTCACAAAAGAAAGCACAGAAGAAAAAGAAACTATTCAATTAATGTCACCTGTAAATAATATAGTCATTAATGACAAAATATTAAAAGTGTTAAAAAGCTGTTTTTCCGATACATTTATTAGGATGTTATGAATGTCTGCTGTACATAAAATACATTTCTACAGTTGCTCCTGATTGCAAACACATGTTCTAGCATGTATACACAGCGGTCATCACCAGTAATCGGCACTTACATCTGTCATGTAGCTGGTGCAAGTGATACAACTGAAAATCACGTACCTTATAGATGCCCAAAGGTTGAATCGTAAACTGCGCTCGATCTTGACACACCCTGACTGTACATTGACTATGTACATGCGCCCATTTACCTACCAGTTCCACCCCTAAAATGCAAGACTCGAGTAAAGATGCCTTCTATTAACCTTAGGTTTACTTTCCTTTCAATAAGTCAATTACATCCTTTTTACAAGGGAGGCAACTCTATCCCATGAAAAAGTTTCTGTATAACTAAATGAGTTGGGTGTTTTGGTCAAACCAGGCACAAGGAATCAGTATACATTCTATATGGAACACTGATAGGTTGTAAGAAATGCGGCGAGAGGAATGAACTACAAGATTACTTGTTATGCTCTGGAAATCTATACAAAACTGTATACAACATGGATCCTAAAGTATAGTCTGGGGCAGTTATTAACAGAAACCATGCTTGGATTTTAATTTGCGATTTGTGATTTTGAGAACTTTTAGTTTAGTCAAGCTAGGTACTTTCTAAAGTAACACAACTTGACAGATGTTCAATAATCAGTGCATTACAGTGTTGGGTATTTTCTTAGGATGGAGCAGATCTTGGTGAGAGGCTGTAACTTTAGTGGTGGAGCAGGATAACTTAGAGAAGCATAGACAGACCCTTTTATATTTTGCTATGGTGTATTAAAATGTGTGGCTGAATGACATGTCAGGGAGACAGAACAATATAAATTCATTAAAGTTATTTCATGCTTTGTTAAGCTACCGGCCGAGACTAAAACATTTCACAAGCTACAGAAATTGTAATTTTTTAATGCTCCCGCTAAATCTGGCCATTTAAGTTTTGCACTCCACTGACCGAATAAGAGGGGTACATCATAAAATTGAGAAAGAGAGATGGGTTAACTATGCAAAAAAAAACAAAGAGAAAATTATTTATTATGTCATTTTCGAAAAAATATGGGCCAATGGAAAAATTAGCATGAAATGTTATAGATGGAAGTATAGACAAAGTACAGTCAAAGGGTAAGAGAAGAAATTAAGTTCATGTGACAGAGAAACTGTTAGCTCCTAGAGAGATATAATCTTTAAAGTGCTTTCTTCATACTCATATGTAAAAGGCACTGCAAGAGGAATTCATAAAATAAATGAAGAGACAGATGGAAACTAGATTTCTTACAGGCCAATAATACTCATATGAAGATCTAACCACTTCATAGCCTACTCAAGAAATCAACAACAAGAGACTTTGATCTTAACGTACGTGAAGATTAAATGCAGCAGGAAAAGCTTTTAAGGAGCTTATCTGCATACTAGGGTTAATGATACCATTTAATTAGTTGCATATGTAATTATGCTTCTTATTAAAAATGAGCAGTTTATTCAATTGGCTCCTCTTTGTGCTTGGCACGTTTTCAAGGAAAACCACTGGAGCAGGAATTATGTGTAAAGAATAAAGCTCCCAGTTGTCAAACATGACAAAGCAGAAGCAAAATTAAAGCTAGTTAGTATTCTACTTTCATTAACATTTTGCTTAATACTAAGATATCTAGAGTGCATCCAGAGCTTGTCAGCCACACATAACCACAAGGATTTATTATGTCTAAGCAACAGAGCATGTAATAGTTAGGGGATCACAGACACTTCATGTACGGAAATGAACATATTCACTTGTTTGTAACCAACAGAAAAACTGTTATTTAACTTAAAAAAATAAAGATTTTGGTTGTGCATTATTTTTATAACTGTAATATTGTGTTTAGAATCACAACAAATAATTAATCAGAGACTGTGCAGCACAATTAAAATACAGAATGTAATACTCTGATTGCTGTAAATATATATATATATATATATATATATATATACACTGTATATATTGATATATATGTATATATAAATATGTAATATATAGATTGTCTGCACTCATCAAATACACAATTAATGCTGTTCTAACTACTTTTCTATATTCTGTGTTCTAACTATTTTCTCCTATGTTTGTACTTTCCTTCCCTAATCAGGCCGCCTCTTTCTACAATAAAACGCTTACTTCAGCCCTATAAAATGCAGCCCCAACTACCACATACAGTGTCCGATGATTCATACCCCCACCATGGCAAACCAAACAGACCCGCTACCTGCAAAAGCACTCCCGCTCTGTAGAGCACCGCTGGAGGAAGTCTCGTTCCTATCCTGATTTACTCCTCTATACATTCATTCTTTCATCTTAGAGCACATGCCTTTCAACTCACTTCTCCGCCCACCTGCACCCCCTTCCTTCCTCACAGTCAATGATTTTGCCAACTACTTCAAAGAAAAAAATCGACACCATCCGACAAGATATTTCCTTCTGTCAAATTTCACTAACTCCACCCTGTCTACCCACCTTCACCTACACTCCATAATCCACCCTTAATGAATTCTCTAATTCTCTCCAGTAACTGTAGATGAAGTCACTACACTCATCTCATCATCTCACCCTACAACCAGTTCCCTCTACCCTATTCCCCTCCAACGTTTCCGCTCCCTCTCCTCCACTGCATGCCCACCTATAACTCAACTCTTCACCTTGTCTCTCTCCACTGGCACATTTCCATCCTCCAATAAACATGCTCTCATCTCACCAATTTTAAAGAAACCATCACTCGATCCAGCCTCTCTCTCCAACTACTGCCCTATATTTCCCCTCCCCTTTGCCTCCAAACTACTTAAGCGATTGGCGAACAAATGCCGTTCTCACTTTCTCTCCTCTTGCTCCATTCTCAACTCTCTGCAATCAGGCTTCTGTCCCCAACATTCCACTGAAACTGCTCTCATGAGAGTAATTGATGATCTACTTACTACAAAGTCTAACGGTCATTTCTCCATACTCATCCTCCTGGACCTCTCTGCTGCTTTTGACACTGTTGATCACCCTCATCTCCTACACACCTGGGGGTAAATGTATTAATGTCCGGATTCTTCAACTCCGGCGTGTTCAGCGTCTTCGGCGATTAAATTTAAAACGGCGCTGCATTGTAAAGGGAAGTTTACCTTTACAATGCAGCGCCGCTTTAAATTTAATCGCCGAAGACGCTGAACACGCCGGAGTTGAAGAATCCGGACATTAATACATTTACCGCCTGATCTTTTAGAGTTTTTACCTCTGGCATATCCTCCCATCCACTCCCACTATATGTTGGGGTCCCACAAGACTCTGTTCTGTTATTCTCCATTTATTTTTTTACTGCACACCTATTTTCTTGGGGCACTAATTTGCTCATTCAGCCTCCAGTAACACCTCTATGCTGATGACACCCAAATCTATATCTCTTCCCCTGACCTCTCCCCTTCTGTACTATCTTGTGTAACCAACTGCCTTTCAGCTATATCCACATTTATTTTCCAATGCAACCTAAATATATCCAAAACAGAGCTTATTATCTTCCTTCCTGCCAGTATCACAACATCACCTCTAACCTTCTTCACTGTTAATAACACAACAATTTTCTCAATCTCCCAAACCTTGGTGTCACACTTGACTCCGTCCTCTGTTTTATTCCTCACATCCAGACTCTCCGCCGGTGCTGTCGATTCCACCTTAAAAACATTGTCAGAATACATCCTTTTCTTACTCAACATGCTACCAAAACTCTTATTCATTCTCTCATCATCTCCCGCTTTGACTACTACAACATCCTCCTATCTGCCATTCCCAGCACTCATATAACCACACTTCACTTCATTCTAAATGATCTTCCTCTCTCATCATTCCACCGGTCTGCTGCACCACTTTGCAAATCCCTACGCTGGCTCCCTGTGTTCTCTAGAAACCAATTCAAATTACTCACCTTACCTACAAAGCCCTCAACAACACCACCCTGCATTCATCTCTAATCTCATATCAAAATACTATTGCTCCCACTCTTTTAGTTCTACCTCTGACCTGTGCCTCATTTTGTCTCCTGTAACCACCTCTCACTCACACCTACAAGACTTCTCCCGTGCTGCTGCCCACATATGGAATTCGCTACCACGCCCAATCAAGCTTTCCCACAGCCTTCAAATCTTTAGACGTTCTCTAAAAACCCATCACTTTATTAAAGCTTACCTTATCCCTGATGATACTTTTCACACTAATACACCCTCACAGCTTTCCCAATCTCCACACTAACCCACACTCACTCCTCTTGTTTCAGCTGTGCCCTCTTCCACTTAGAATGTAAGCTCTCTAATGAGCAGGGTCCTTCATATCCCTTGTTTTCATGTCTGCATTTATTTTGTCTGCCTTTTATGCCCTTGTTTTATGTATGTCCTGTTTTCCCTGCTGTACGGTGCTGCGGAGCACTGACTGTACTAGATTGTGTTCACTATAGGGCAAACTACTTAGGATGTAAAATAAAAAATAGGAATATCAGTCAATGCTGATATAAATAAAAAAACAGAGGAGAAGCCGAAGATTAAAATAGTTAGTGGCCAGTGACTGAAGTCACAGCTCACACCACAGGTCACAATCACAAATAGTAACCTTCACAAACACTATCCCTAAACAATCTGGGAGGAATGAATGCCAGAAGGGCTGTAAGCTCCATTTCATAGACTATAGAAATGTAACATTTATTTATCTTTACTGATTGACTTCATTATAATACTGGCACTATGATTGGCCTGATTCTCCACGGACTCATAATTTCTTTGACGAAGTTTGGGTGAAGCTGAACCTATTTGAAAATGAATTAGCAAGTTGCTGCAGTATGGTGGAAAATGTAACAAACGTATTGAAAAATTAAACTACCGTCAAAGACAAGCCGTGGATATAATTGAAATTTTCACTGTCAACATTTTGATTTAAATTCTGAAGATTTTCCAGCATTGTAAATAATGGCTATTTTCGCCTTACCTGACAGTTGAAGACAGAGCTTGAATTTTTGATTGTTTGGTAGCTAGTTAAATGGGGTAAAGTAAAACATACACAACAGTTGATTATTGTGTGCCCCAATGGGGAATGGACTGATGAGAATGACTACATGTTATCTGTACAGCACGTGTAATATGAGTGATGCTATATAAATAAATTATAATAATAATACTACAAGTCCTATCTACAGCTACATGATGATAAACAGTGACCTCACAGATGGAGTCAAGCGACATGTTTGTAAGTTTACCTCTACTATGCTAATTCCCTCCATATGCTTATAATGACTGTTCCGTCATGGGGATTGGGTCAAACTGAAGTTTGGTGGGTTTCGGTCGCTGCTGTTGAATTTTTTGGCCTAAATTTAAACTTAAATTGTATATTTACACAATTTGGCTTCTTTGCCTTCTAATACTGACTTATGCAGGGTCGGACTGGGCCGCCGGGGGACCAGTCTATCCACCGGTAGGCCCCGACGCTGATCGCTCCCCTCTTCGTTGGTGGGGGGAGCGAGTAACTGAAGGAAAAAAATAAATAAAATAAAAACCTTGCATGACTGCGGCGCCGGCTCTGTTCGCACTGAATGCCGGGCGTGACGTCATCACGCCTGACATTCAGTGAGGAGCGCTGCAGACAGAAGACAGAAGAGAAGAAAGTAGCAGATAGAAAAGGTAAGTGAGGGAATGAAAGAAAGAATGGGGACATGAAGGCAGAATGAAGGGGGACATGAAGGCAGAGTGAAGGTGGACATGAAGGCAGAGTGAAGGTGGACATGAAGGCAGAGTGAAGGGGGGACATGAAGGCAGAGTGAAGGGGGACATGAAGGCAGAGTGAAGGGGGACATGATGGCAGAGTGAAGGGGGACATGAAGGCAGAGTGAAGGGGGGACATGAAGGCAGAGTGAAGGGGGACATGATGGCAGAGTGAAGGGGGACATGAAGGCAGAGTGAAGGGGGACATGAAGGCAGAGTGAAGGGGGACATGATGGCAGAGTGAAGGGGGACATGAAGGCAGAGTGAAGGGGAGCATGAAGGCAGAGTGAAGGGGAAGCATGAAGGGGGACATGAAGGCACAGTAAAGGGGGAGCATGATGGCAGAGTGAAGGGGGAGCATGAAGGCAGAGTGAAGGGGGAGCATGATGCCAGAGTGAAGGGGGAGCATGAAGGCAGAGTGAAGGGGGAGCATGAAGGCAGACTGAAGGGGGAGCATGAAGGCAGACTGAAGGGGGAGCATGATGCCAGAGTGAAGGGGGAGCATGATGGCAGAGTGAAGCGGGACATGAAGGCAGAGTGAAGGGGGAGCATGATGGCAGAGTGAGGGGCTAAGCATGATGGCAGAGTGAGGGGCTAAGTATGATGGCAGAGTGAGGGGCTAAGCATGATGGTAGAGTGAAGGGCTAAGCATGATGGCAGAGTGAAGGGCTAAGCATGATGGCAGAGTGAAGGGGGGCCAGGAGAAGGGGGGAACAAAAGCAGCATGGCACAGGGTGATGAAGGGGGGCAAAAGCAGCATGGAGGGTGCAGTGTGATCATAAGGAGGCCCAGAATGGTGATTAAGGGGCACAGTAATGTGTGTGTGATGGCACAGCGGGCTTGTGGCAATGTAATGTGTGTGTGGTAGGTGGTGGCTAAATAATGGGTGCTATTTTCTTTGTAGGGTGAAGGTGGGACAATTCAATTTAAGATGGGGTGGTTTGGGGGCTATTGAATGTGGGGCTAAGTTTGAGGAGCATGAGGTCTATTTATTAAATGTGAATATGAATTATTTAATGGCAGTAACGGTTTCGGGAAATAGGTATATTTATTATACGTATTATACATAAATGCGATTAATTTATTGCAGGGGCTGTCTGGAGGGAGGGAAATAGGTTTATTAAATGGGATACTATAACTTTAATGTTGGGGCTGGAGGAAGGCCTAGGTATTAATTGTTGGTCCTTTTGATTTAATGACAGGGCTGGTTGGAATCTTCTAAATGTACTCATAATTTTTTCCAAATAGGGCCCTCAACATTCCAGGATCCAGACAAGCCGCAACTAAAGAAACCTGCAGCTACAGGTGGTAAAAGTGACAACAGGTAGGACAGTCTGTCAAATATTTTGAGTCTAGTGCAGGCTTAGCTAACCTGTGGCACTCCAGGTGTTGTGAAACTACAAGTCTCAGCACACCCTTCCAGCAATAATCTGCTATATATTGGCAAAGCATGCTGGGGCTTGTAGTTTCACAACACCTGGAGTGCCACAGGTTAGCCAAGCCTGGTCTAGTGGGACAATCCCGATTTATGGTGACTGTTCTGCCCAATCTAAGGGGCAGGTCAGACTGTGTACTCTTCATACACACACTGCATTCTTTATATACTACACTATGATGCTAGCTGTCCTTTGTGGGCTGACCACTCCCCCTCTAGCATCTAGTCTCACCTCTATGATGGCTGGCCACACCCCCTCTGGTGGGCCCCTAGCGTTGCAGTCCCCCGGTGGGCCCTTCATGCCCCATCTCGGCACTGGACTTATGCCTTCAACTGTTGCTGCTGCTATTTATGTGGTGGTAAATGTAGGGCTGGCATTTGGTATCGGGTGTGAGGGTCAAAGTGGACAATTTCCCAAGGTCCAGTGAGTATTGTGCAAACAAAAAAAACTTAGCAGACAACAAAAACTAAAGGGGAAAAGGAAAAGAAAATACAATCAGTAAAAAATCATGGCTAAGTTCTCAGCTAGGGCAAAACTTGTAGGTATTGGCTCTAAAAAGCAATTTGTGCAGTCGGTATATATATATATATATATATATATATATATATATATATATATATATATATATATATATAGATAACACATATATATACACATATATATATATATATATATATATATATATATATATATATATATATATATATATATATGTTAAGTGTGTGTGTGTGTGTGTTTCCTATCACTTTTATGGAACACACCTTTTTTGGCAGAGCATATATTTACTTTAAAGACAAAACATTAAAGTGCCCTTATACTCATCACTTTGCACAAGACTCAAACACCCAAAATGTTAATCTCTCCAAAATCAAAGCTATGCTATGTAAGCATGATAAAAGGGTCATGTTTCTTATTTTGCACTTTGCAGTCCTGTACACTCCTTACAAGATAATTTGTTTGAAGTAGTTCAGAAGCTTCAGCTGTTTCCATGTACCACAGGAAAGTTACAAAATAACAAATTTTATTTTCAAAGAACATTTTAAGTCTGACCTGTTTCATTGCTTTTTACACAGCTGGAAATGGCTATACAATCCACAGCAGAAGGAAATTGCTCACCGGTAATACTCATATGTTACCCATACACTGCCTTATTCACTAAATATTTTTCCAGTAGGCATAACAGGAGGAAATTGAACTACAATCCCCCAAATCATTAGCAGCAAAGTCACTCATAAGGAAAATATGTAGAATACGTTATGCAAATCTCTGGATTCAAAAGTAATAACATAAGCAAAATGAGAAGCTAAACATTTTGATTTAGAACTTTAAATTAAATAAGATATTACAAGTTAGGATACCAAAACATTATGGAACAGGGGCTTAGCAGAATAGAAGCATGCTTTTCATAAAGCATTTCTGGTAGGTTTACATCACAAAATACCAGGCAGTATATTGGAGTGGTTCACCTCAGAATGTCTTAATCTTTAAAAAATGTGGTTGGGCTCCTATTATTGAATACAATAAATGAAGTTACCATGGCATTTGCTAGCTTCTCAAAAAGGAATCTTTTCGTATATAAGAAATTAGTTACTATAAACTTAATTTAAAAAATGACCTAGAGCAATGTGTACGAGGCTTAAGTCGGGGGCACATAGTGTCATGACCTCACTGCAGGGTCAGGCTGGGCTGGGGGGCAGGGGGCATCTGCCCCCCGGGCTGGTCCCATAGTGGGCTACCTTGGGCTGGGCCACCTGCATTTTTTTTCCATTTAAAATAGGCTGCTGGGTCGAGTCTTGCCCCCCGGGCTGAAATTTGCCAGCCCTCCCCTGACTCACTGTGTCCTTGGATGTCAAAGCAGCTGATTACATTAACCATGATTGACTTCTTATTATACTGTAATGTTTTTTTATGTGTCACTTGGAAACTCGTCATTAACTGAGAGATTACTATTATTATTTATTATTCATTATGTATGTAGCAGCAACATGTTTCACAGCAGTGTACAATCAGGTGAACACACTAAACACATCAAGTATGTGGAAAGGGCCACAACAGTCACCCCTCTAACCAATGCTTGCTTTATAATTAACTTTGAATGTCAAAGTACCAAACAAAAATCAAAAACTTTAACATTTGAGACAAAAAAGGCGCCTTAAGTGATCATATAGAAATACAGAGGCGCATTTCAAATGGCAATTCTATTTTTTTTTTTCAGTCTATGATTTTTTTTCTGCTCCTTTGTTTTCCTGTAAAAGAATTCCCATTGGTAGCACAGACAGGTTTCCTCTTTTTGATAGGAGGAGCTGAGTGGATTTGAATGATCCGTGCTACAATTGGGCTAGCTGCAGAAATGGGCAAACTTAAACATTAGTCAGCGGGATGTGTAATGGGTGCTAGGGAAGACAAAGTCACACAAACTGCAATTCTCATCCCAACACCACAGGTGCTCACCCTGTCCTGAGGGACCACTACGAGACGCACCATACTTTTCTTCTCCTCAAATGGAATCCACCCTTTATACCTGCTCACACGTCCTAGTCCACCCGGGTCCGTTTGAACTCAGCCACTCTGCAGTCCTCCACCTGCGGACTGAACCCTGGCTGTTAACTTAGCCTTATCTTGGGGTTCAGGACTTTAGGTGCCCTTTCGGATGGGTAGAGGGGCCTTATATTCCACTCTCAGCAACGTAAACATTTAACTATCAAGGGACCAAGTGTCCCCTACACTACAAAGGACCTACCGCCCTGCTAAACTAAGGCCTATCACCTGCTATCAACTATAAGTGCCTACCGCCCTGCTAACAACCAGAACCTACTGTCCCTCTAACCACAAAGACCTAATGTCCTTCTACCTTGTCAGGGTCTAGTGCCCTCCTAACAATAGAGGACCTAGGACTAGTGCCCTAAACTGACTAAGGGCCTAGTGCCCTATGAACTAACTAAAGGGCCTTACATCCTGCAACTAATGGGCCTTGTGCCCAGAGCTGACTAAGGGCCTAGTGCCCTAAACTGTCTAAGGGCCTTGTGCCCTATGAACCAACTAAAGGGCCTTGTGCCCAGAGCTGACTAAGGGCCTTGTGCCCTAAACTGACTAAGGGCCTTGTGTCCAGTCTAACCTAAAGGCCTTGTGCCACTTACCTAACTATGGGCTTGGAACCCAGCTACTTATGGGGCCTAGTGCCCAGATAATCCATACCTTTACCTTAACTGTGCCAGGGCCTTATGCCTATTATGGTGCACCAATGGTGGCATCGGGCCTTGTGCCCGACCTAACAGAGTATTCTCTACTCACCTGCTCCGCGCAGGATACTCCATTTGCCCAGGCGTCTTTGGGTCCTCTAGGCCCTCCAACTGGTGGCACCACTTCTCCTCTTCAGCGTGCTGCTCCTCGCTATCTTCTTGGCAGAATCGCTCTTAGCTCTTACAAGGGCTCCGCGCCGATGATCTCTTCTTTTACTTGATCTCGGCTTCTTCTGACTTGCGCGCTGTCTTCTTCTCTTGCCGCGCCGTCTTCTCCGGCGTCTTCTCATGGGAGGGTAGCTCCTAGTTCTTACTAGAGATCCCTGCCACTTCCGCCGGCGTCCACGTCTTCTTTTTTTCTGGATGTCCCACGACGTTCTCTTCCGTCGGCTCAGCTGTCGCAATGAACTTAGGATGGCAGTGCCCAGCAGCTTATATAGACGATGGAGCGCAGACGTCACTCTGCGTCACCGCAAGCCTGGATTGAATGGCTCAGCTGCCCCTTGTCACCGGAATCTGCAAAAGAAGAGGAAAACTTACCGTCGCTGGAAGGCACGACTGGTGAGTTGTTTTCCTCTTCTTCTATCTTCACCCTCTTCACGGGCACACCAAAGACTGAACACATCTCCACAGGATGGGTGTCACGGTTTGCTTATGGGAAATTGATCCCTATGCTCTGCTGGACATGGCTTAGCCCACCCACAGGCACGGAGTCTAACAGGCAGGTGGTTTTCACCAGGAACCCCCGCAAGGAGGTATGGATTTAGCGGCACCAAACCTGCAGGTCGTGGTCCTGTGAGTGGGTGAAGAGCAGAATGGTGTGGAGGAGCCAGGCAACACGGGTAGAGACAAATGAGGCACAAGGAGAATAGATGTCCTGTGGAACAACGAAGAAAAGCAGAGGCTGTCACAATGGTGTATCCAATGGTGATTGATAGAGATACTGGAACAGCGGGAGTACAGCGCTGGAGTATGCTGAGCACACACGGGAAAGCAGAGGTAGCTGAGGTAGAACAGCCAATGAGTCACCAAGGAAGTTGCGGCTCACAGTGATAGCGGTTAGAGAACTGGAGCTGTCACGATGAAGTACATGAGAGATGGTATAGAAGTACTAGAGCAGCAATAGTCCAGTACAGCAGGAGACTGAGAGTAAACTTACGAGGTGAAGGTAACTCGTAGTAACAGCCGATGAGTCATAGTAGTAGCGGCTCTGAGTGGTGGCGGTGAGAGAACTGGAGCTGTCACGATGAAGTACATTTGAGATGGTAGTATCAGTACTGGAGCAGCGATAGTTCAACACAGCCAGAGACTTGAGAGCAGACTGAAGTAGCGGGGGTAACGCGTAGTAACAGCTGATGAGTCACAATAGTAGTAGCGGCTCTGAGTGGTAGCGTTGAGAGAACTGAAGCTGTCACGATGAAGTACACTGGAGATGGTAGTAGCAGTACTGGAGCAGCAATAGTTCAACACAGCCGGAGACTGAGAGCAAACTGAAGTAACGGAGGTAACTCGTACTAACAGCTGATGAGTCACAATAGTAGCAGCGGCTCAGAGTGGTAGCGATGAGAGAACTGAAGCTGTCGCGATGAAGTACACTGGAGATGGTAGTAGCAGTGCTGGAGCAGCAATAGTTCAACACAGCAGGGGACTGAGAGCAGACTGAAGTAACTGAGGTAACCCGTAGTAACAGCTGATGAGTCACAGGTGTAGCAGCGGCTCTGAGTGGTAGCGATGAGAGAACTGAAGCTGTCACAATGAAGCACACTGGAGATGGTAGTAGCAGTGCTGGAGCAGCAATAGTTCAACACAGCAGGAGACTGAGAGCAAACTGAAGTAATGGAGGTAACCCGTAGTAACAGCTGATGAGTCACAGGTGTAGTAGCAGCTCTGAGTGGTAGCGATGAGAGAACTGAAGCTGTCGCGATGAAGTACACTGGAGATGGTAGTAGCAGTGCACAGCAGAAGACTGAGAGCAGACTGGAACACAGGCAAACCACAAGGAGAACAGGAACCAGAACCACAGGCTACAGGAAGTGAGCTTGAAGAACAGGCATCAGACAGGTGAATCCAGGAGGTTTAAATAGTGCTCCAGAAGTGCTTAGCCAATGAAAAAGAGGGAGGAGGTCCTGAAGTGCAATAGACTAGCACCTGCACAGATCTGAATATAGCTGAATGAATGAATGAAGTTAGTCTGATGCTGGAACATGGCAGTTTCCAGATAAATGAAATGCGGGTAAAGGGACAGGTACTACTTGTGGGACTGAAGCGTTACAATGGGGTATTCTCAGGGTCTGGCTCTCCCCCAGGCCGGTCTCGTAATGGGCTTCCTTGGGCTGGGTCCCTACATTCTTTTCCCTGTAAAATATTCCTAATAGTCTGCTGAGCTGAGTCTTTCCACCCCAGACTAAAATTTTGCAGCTAGCCCCTGAGTATTCTAACGGAAAATCTGGGAGGCTTACATCATGGCAAAGAGCCTTTCAGGATGCTTGAAATGGCTTGCAGCATCAATGAATGAGAGTAGACTGTACTTTCAATAGAATGACTTTTGCACAATATAGGCACAAGCTATCAATAAACATTGTATACAGGGCCGTCTCTCCCATTGGGCACAAAGAGCAGGTGACCGGAACCCCTGCAGCCCAGGGGGGCCGTCAGAGGCAGCCCAAAAATAAAATCCTGAAAAAAAAGAAGAAACTACTTACCTTGCGGTCAGCTGGCGATCCGGCTCCCTTCCTGGTCTCCTCCTCCATGCGGCGTTTGCAGTGCATATCGGGCGTGACATCATCACGCCCACCCGACATCCATTTCGGAGCGCAGCACGGAGGAGGAGACCTTTTTTTTTACGTATATATATATATATATATATATATATATAGGGGCCCCGGTGCACTGCTTTGCCTGGGGGCCCATAATGTTGTTAAGAGGGCCCCGATTGTATACACTTCAAAAAATGGAATGGGGTGTCTGTGTAGGGCATAAATTACCCTATAGCTCATTTTGGGTAATTTACTAACTGGATCTGATGAAGATGTAGATAGTCCTGATGTCCTCTCACTCTCATGATTAATGTTAAGCATAAATGAGTCACAGCAGAGTAGTAAATGAAATGGGTGGTCCTAAAGAGGAAGTAGATTGGACTTTAAAGTGAAGTTTTCACTGTTCCCACCATGCTCATTTTACAAAAGTAGGTGCAGACTGATTGTCCTGGGGTATGAGCGGGTGCACAGTTGGATGCAATGCCACAAGCAGAAAGCTTCTGCACCTGTATTGCCTGATATTACCGATGATGAGTAAGTGGCCAGTATTCCGGTACATTGATTGCACAGAGGCTTTAAAGCTGCCGCTGTTTCCTAAACTTTATTCAATATCCAAGCATTGGATGATTAACGTATCTTGTGCCTGTTCCACTATTCTAAATCACAACAGTTTAGACATGGGCAGGCTGGGCAGAGGGGCATCTGCCACTGGGCCAGTCCCATAGTGGTCTAACTTGGGCTGGATCACCTACATTTTTTTTTTTTACTAAAACGGGCTTCCGAGTCGAGTCTTGCCCCCCGGGCTAAAATTTGCCAGCCCTCCCCTGGTTTTAGACTTATCTGGGAGACTGAAAACTAAGTATACTTTGGAGCAATGCAACACACACAACCACACGTACTAGGATTAATTTAGTCAGAGGCTAAATAACTAACTAGTATGTTTATAGACTGTGTGATAAAACTGGAGCCCCCGGGGTAAACCCACAAAAACACAGGGAGAATGTACAACCTCCACAAATTGTACTCTCTTCATAATTAAACCCAGCGCTGTGAGCTCACAATGCTATTGTTATTTATATTATTCCCATTAAATACAACCAGGGCTTTCAGGCCCCCCCAGTAGAGCAACTTCTTGGGGCCACACCAGGTTTGTGGCACCTCCCATTACACATGTAGGATTGGGGCCCCTGGAATACAACACAAAACTAAATTGTAACCTCTTTGGTGTAACAGTTGTGTGATGCTTCAGCTTCAGACAAATTAATGCAACCTTTCTATACTTCAGACCCTTAAAACAAAGCGCATGATAAAGCAGGTGAGGGAGATTAGCATCTATTAGATCACTAAAACAACAGTAAAAGTTAATAAATAATGTGTGGAATGTTTTTGTTTTTTAATCTTACACTTCACTGAGCAGAAAAATGGTCAATTTGTTTGAAAGGCCAATGTGTCAGCAAAGCCTCTGACATCTGTATGTGCTAAACACATCAGAAGTCTGTGGTATTATATGGATATATTTGTACAGTAACCTATAGGTGCAATATAGTTTTAATGACACATATTCGAATTAAAAAAAATCAGCATTTATTTTTGGTAAATTTGTTATTTTTGGTGTCTTTGGTGATTATGAATTACGTGGAACATATCTATCTAAATACAGTAATAGAAAAATATTTTCAGGGCTTTGCAGAGCAAACTCAAAGCAACTGAGATAATTGCATTAGGGCACATTAAGTATATATCTAGATTTAAAAGTAATTTTGAGGTCCATAAGACAATAATTTCTACATTATTTACATTAACACACAAGTGAGAGGTACGATGGCTGGATACTACCTGCCCCATCATTTACGTTAATGTGCATTATTGATATAAATGCTCTGTAGGACATTTACCTTTTTTCATTTGTAAAAGTATTAAAGTGAATTTTATACTGTGCTTGTTTCCGTGATAGGACTGATATCGCTCTGGAATAAATTTCTGTTTTAGTGAAAATACTGTAAACAATAAACACAATTTTGATGTTACAAGAAGGCTCCTGATGTCTACTCATCACCCCCCATCACCACCACAGGTGTAAGCAGGACTTATATCCTGGCAGAGACTGAAATGAAGTCCAGCTGAACAAGAACTAGGGGTAGATTTATTAAACAGTCTAAAATGGAAAAGTGGAGGTGTTGCATGAAGCAACCAATCACATTCTAGCTATCATTTTCTAGAATGTACTAGATAAATGATAGGCAGAATATGATTGGTTGCTATGGGCAACATCTAATAAATCTACCCCTATGTGTAATGCTCCTATACACTTTGCCAATATTATGGCAGTTTACGGAGCCAGATATTACTATTTAGAGTGTGACTAGAAAGATAAGTTATATTTATGAAAAGGTTTTGCAAAGCAGGGAAGCTCATTTTAAGGCTTTTTACGGATGTGAGAAAATAACTCTAAATTGTCTACTTATTAAGACCACTACGTTATAAAGATTTTCCATTGCTGCCTAATATCTTCACCTTCTGTAATTTATCAAGAAATTGTCACCAGGGCCGGTAAACGCTCCTTGATAACACTGACTGGTAATGGCAAGAGGAGTCTTACCCCACGCCAATCCAGTGCATGAGCTGGCTTGTTGGCTGCGCATATGGACTGAACCTGTAAGCCCGGACTTGGGTTTCCAGTTCCAGATTCAACAGAAGGTATTAATAACATTTTATTTTTTGTTTGTTTGTTTTTAAAATGAAAAAAAAAACCTCAAAAATTTAATTAAAGAAGAACCTGGAAAAAAATGCTATGTTTTAACAAGAAAAACAATTTGTTTTCCTGTGGGCGCCCCCATAGGACAGTTGCTGTACTTGTACCGTCACTATACTTTTTAAATAGGCTTCCCCTAGCTTCGCATGATCGTCAAACCCAGCAATTACCGACAATAGCCAGTGAAAGCTATCTAGCCTTCAATCTAATCTAATCTAAATGTAGGGGTTTTCCCTGCTTGGTACATAGACTCATATGCCTAGTATTAAGCATTACAATGAAAACTATCTCTTGGCCAGAAATGAGAAACAATTCAACAAAGTTAGAATTTCTGCAAAAAAAAGAATGACATTTCAATATAATTGTAATTTTGTAACAATTTTTTTTTTAAATTACCGCAAATTAAACAAACTTACACTTATGACTGTTTCTTGGCCTCACGGTGCCTTTTTAAACTTTTTTGGTTTGAATTAGTAATAAAAGATTTGTGAGCAGATATGCTTAAAATGTAACCATTGGCTCAATACTTTGTAGCCTCTTAGATTTTAAGCCCATTTTTCTGTTTCACATCATTGCACGTCACTTGTTCATGACTTGATCCTTTTACTGTACAGCCCTCTGTAAAAATTTGCTGCTATATAAATAAAGGATAATATTGTGAATACTTTAATTGAGTGTAAATCTTTACCCCTGACTATCTTAAACTTATTCCTGTTTGAGTTTTAGTAAAAATACTATGACTATAATACTGACTCAATTTTAGTTTCGAGAAGAAGCTCAAAACATTGACTTCCATACACCCCAAACAAGTGTCAGTACTTACAGTACATCATCATCACCATTTATTTATATAGCGCCACTAACTCCGCAGCGCTGTACAGAGAACTCACTCACAGTCCCTGCCCCATTGGGGCTTACAGTCTAAATTCCCTAACACACACATGCAGACAGTGAGACATGCAGACAGAGAGACATGCAGAGCGACACGCAGACAGACACAGACTAGGGTCAATTTGTTAGCAGCCAATTAACCTACCAGTATGTCTTTGGAGTGTGGGAGGAAACCGGAGCACCCGGAGGAAACTCACGCAAACACGGGGTGAACATACAAACTACTCACAGATAAGGCCATGCTCGGGAATTGAACTCATGACCACTGCTGTAAGGCAGAAGTGCTAACCACTACGCCTCACTGATAGTGAAGCTTGGCTGAAGAAGCATTGTATGTAATATCCCTATCCAGATTGTCAGTACAGGGTAGTTTGGGAGCCTCCATAAGTGCTACATATGCCTCACATATTACATATGTACACCAATACAATCTATATCAAATTTAAACAAATGTAAATAGTGCATATTGTAAACCAGACATATAAACATATCTTCCGCTTTCAAAGCAAGTGCTGAATAGCCTTATTTTAATACATGGATGTCTTTATTGGCAATTTCCTCTACTTCCAGGATTACAGATTCCTGGGAGTTCTGCAGCTGTTTTCTTAATGAGGAGATTAGTGAAGACATTTATGCATTCTAAATGTTAAAATAACACAATTAATATCATTTTACTAATAGCACTAGCTAATGCATTCATAGCCTGAAACACTAATGGCGCACAAGGATTTTTATTGTTATTATAATTTTATCTTTGCTTCTCTTTCTTTTTTTGTTGGTTACATAATAGGTGGCCCTGGATGAGGATAAGCGTTTCCATTAGTCTAGAATGAGAGGAATTTTACACGTTGACCAGAAATAAACCGAAAAGGATTAATATAGGAAAACGGTTTTATAAAAAGGATGAGCTACAGGTAAGTTCTGTTGGGCTACATTATATTTAAAAGGAGTTACACATGTACAGTGAAAACATGAACTTTGTCATTGCTGGGGCATATAATAAAAACAATGGGGCTGATTCATTAAGGATCTTAACTTGAGAAACTTCTTATTTCAGTCTCCTGGACAAAACCATGTTGCAATGCAAGGGGTGCAAATTAGTATTCTGTTTTGAACATAAGTTAAATACTGACTGTTTTTTCATGTAGCACACAAATATCAACTTTAAATTTCAGTGTACAAATAAGCTATCAAGTATTTGTGTGCTACATGAAAAAACACTTGATAGCTTATTTGTACACTGAAATTTAAAGTTGATATCTGTGTGCTACATGAAAAAACAGGCAGTATTTAACTTATGTGCAAAACAGAATACTAATTTGCACCCCTTGCATAGTAACATGGTTTTGTCCAGGAGACTGAAATAAGAAGTTTCTCAAGTTAAGATCCTTAATGAATCAGGCCCAGTGTGAGGAAGTGATGTGGGGTCTAGGTTCTGAGTTAAACCTCACTGGTCACAATTAATATGATCTTTATGTCTCTATCGTACTGGATCTGAGCACCACTGTATTGCTCTGCAGGTATGTCTTGGTAAGACACAACAATCTTTTCAGCAGATGGTTATAACAGATGAAGAGCACAGATCTGAAGGTAAATTGTGTAAAATGTGTTTAGTGCGTACACATGAATCCGTTGATAAAATCGTTAAGGATATCGCATCGGGAGAAATTTTGTATAGGGGGAACCCAGCTTTACTCTCAAGGAAAAGAAATCGTAGGAAATGCACATTTAATAGCATGAAGCAATCTAATTCCAACTGAATGCCTCTACAGCTATTCAAAGATATAAATAACATAAAAAATGTAAATTCAATTTAGTTTCTGGAACTTACAAGAACTTTGATAAAGAGTTGTAAGTACGAGGTAAACCTTTTTTTCCACAGTAGACATCCTGTCTATTAAAGAACAATACAGACTACACTCTGTGGAGGCCAAATGGACAATGAGGATGAGACCCTCGCTAAAACCGACAAGCTATAAGAGGGCAAAGTACAAATATGCAATGTGATGGCCTACATTGGGTATCCCATTGCAACACATATAGGGTATATTATCACATTGTATGATTTTGTATGATTACATCCTCCCATTCCCGATTACAGGACTTTTTCCGGGCTGCACCCACTCTATGGAATTCTCTCCCTCGCACAATAAGACTCTCCTCTGGTCTACAAGCTTTCAAGCGTTCTCTGAAAACCCACCTCTTCAGGCAAGCTTATAATATTCTTCAACCACCCTCTTAACCTCACTACATTACCCTATTACCACCTGTTATACAACTACCCCTTGACCAACATTGTTGTGTGACAGGATCATTTAGCTTATGAGTCACCTTTACCTTTGCAGTCTGGCTGGGCTGACTGCAAAAGTAGACTTAACCTCATGTGTCAAACTCCCATTGTCCAATAGATTGTAAGCTTGCGAGCAGGGCCTTCTCACCTCTCTGTCTGTTTTACCCAGTTTTGTTTATTAGTTTACTATGTTTGTCCCCAATTGTAAAGCGCTACGGAATATGTTGGCGCTATATAAATAAATGATGATGATGATGATGATGATGATGATTTTGCAATGCACGGATAAGTACTGCTCCACTGTGCTAAACAGATGTAGTTGATTTGGTTCAGCCACTCAATCCAAGATTTAACTTTTTCCTCTTTGACTGGTTTTACACTTTTCATTGTGCTGTGCCTCCCATTGCAGCAACCATAAACCCATCCTTAAAAACATTCCATCTGTACAAAGTAAATAAATATTTGCCAGTAATAAAAAATTAAAAACAAACATGCATTTTAATGCTGGTAGGCATGTGTGCTCTAACTCACCTGCTCCCTCGCCCGCAGCAGAAGCACAGACACATGTATCTGAAGACTAGCCATGCTACATAGCAAGAATATATGGATATCAACCTGACCCAGTTCATTCGGGAGATATTTGTCTACTCCCACATTTGTCTGAATTAGCCTTAATGAATTCATTGATTTACAATCAGTACTTTGCAAACGAGCCTGATTCATCAAAGCGCGCATACTGAGCGCATCTCTGAACCTGCGTTTGGTTTAAAACGCATGTATTCAGTGGTCACACCTCTCTCCCCCTCACCCTCCTGCCCAATTGACACCCCCCCCCCCCCTCCACATACCTCCCTCTTCCTCTACAGTCTTTTTTTTCATTAAGGACATCAACATGTAAAAAGGAGACTGAAATAAGAAGTTTCCCAAGTTAAGATCCTTAATGAATCAGGCCCCATGATTTTATTGTACCACTTTTTGTCTTCTTCCATCTTTGTACCACGACTCTGCTATCATGTTCCTTATATGCACTTGTTTGACCACTCAATATAAAGAATTAAATATATATAAAGAATAAAAAAAATGTATGTATTTGGCTTTGTGCATGCCCCAAATACCTCAAGACACAGATCCCAAGATACGTGTGCTGCTGAATTCAGGGACAGGTCCGCTGTGTTCTACTACACAACTACAAGACACTGCACGGTATGTCCAAAGCTTATGTGGATTATAAATTCACAAAAGAATGTACAGACAATAAATATATATATATATATATATATATATATATATATATATATATATATATATATATATATATATATTTATTATTAATGCCACCAGTTAATAATAAAGGCATTACTGATCAAACTGTAGAAATTAAAGGTTTTTTTTTAAAAAAAAAAAATCCCCATGGAATACATTTATTAGGACGCTGTTAATGTCTAATGAACATAAAATATATTTTTACAGATGCTCCTGATTACAAACACATGTTGTAGCATGCATACAAGACTGTCATCACTAGTGATCAGGAGTTAGACTAACCCTGTAGCTGGAGAAAGAGATAACGAAGAAAAACAAGTAAGTTTGCGATGTCCAGAGCTTGATTGAGATGTGGCTGCGTGTACTTGAGTTTGGCACGCCCTTACTGTAACTTGACTACGGCCCAACGCCCCTTCCCCGCTTCGTTCACTACCCCAAAAATGTAAGCTGCAGTAGCTGTCATTTGCATACAAAGGCGGAGAGGACAGGGCTGCGCTTACTGGCGTATGTCCCGGATCTGGGCACGTGCAGAGTGATTTTGTGAGCAATACGCTCAAAATCAGCACATACGTGCCTTGATGAATCAGGCCCAATAAGCTTAAGTTTAGGAGCATCTACTGGATGAAATTATTATTACTAATATTATTATTTATTTATTTTACACAAAGGTTGCAAAATTCCTTTTGACATTTTTGTATATTTAGTGTCCCTTTAAATCCTTGAAGATATTACACCCAGTCCTATGGCCCTGGAACAAACCCTAAAACTGCTTAGACACCACCTGCCTTGGTAAAAATCTACAACTTCATTCAAGTATTTTCTTTATTCACAGCAACACCTTTGTTAGTGCTATGTGATTTTCTAAATCATTTCTGGCTGATTAGGTCATTTGGTAATGCACATTGACAACAACGACAACTGTGGCTATTAGCAAGTGGCACAGGTGAGAGACCATTAAAGAGGCCGTTGGGAGCTCACTGGGAGTCAAATTTCACTTAGTTTCTTGTAGGAACAAAGGCGCGTAGATCTATTATGTATGCATTTGGTAAACATTTGCTGAAACAGTACACTAATTGTATGAGACGGTATTAAAGATACTGATGGCATTTTGTAACTCTTCCTTTCTGCTTGTATACTTTTCACCACACCCTTGTGGCTTTCTATTCATCTGGCTATTTCAAATAAAAAGATTGCTATCATAGCAGGCTGCATGTACACATTGACAAAACCAACACAGTCATAATATTGAGGCCCCGCAGTTACTTTTTATAAGTTTATTATCATTAGATAATCAGAACACAAATTAGACAATATGATTAGATTGTATGGTCTTGGGAAACTGACACATTACTTTTTCCTCATTTCAAACATTGAAAGTCACTATTTTTGGGCTATATATATATATATATATATATATATATATATACATACAAGTTAACCCGTGCATGATACTCATGCATTCTAGTCAAATCAAGCTACTTAAGGTGTTAAAAAGGTTCTTGTCATGCATTTGGGCCTAGCCCAGGCCTCCTCAGGGGAAGAGCGTTACTTCCCGGCGCAAGCGCCCTTTTTTAATGTGGTTTTGTCCACATGTCACCACCTCATCATTTTTCTCCATCACCTCATCCTTCATCTTCATCGCCATATCCTTCATCAAGCTACTTAAGGTGTTAAAAACTCCCCACTGTCACCCCCGGAAACCACCAACCACTGCCAACTGTCACTTCTCCTTCAAGCAATATATAGGTCAGTGTATAACTCTGCCCAGCAGGTGGCGCTGCAGCTTGGTTTGTTTTTTTTCACACACGCCACTAGGCATTTATATAGTAGATATATATATGTTTTTAAATTAAGAGCTAACTTACCAAGAGGTACCCCAATAACCCTCCAAATGGCAATACAGCAACAGCACTCCCCAACAGCTACTGATACCAAACAGGCCTCTCAAACAAACAAAACAGAAGTGGAAGTTGCTCAATAAATTTATAGGTTCATAGCAGAGATCTCAGTAACACACATTTGCAAATGTATGGTAATGTCATTTGGAGGAGTTTGTAGTACCTCATGGTAAGTTAGCTCTCAATTTAAAAACACATATATGTATAGTCCAAAAACAGGGACTCTCGTTGTTTAGAGTTAGGACCATTCTATTAGCAGAAGCGCCTTGATGGGGTGGGTAGCTTAACATACATTTGGCCAGGGCACACAGCATGCAGTTTTTCCAGGGCACACAGTTTGGGAACCACTGCCATAGTGTATTAAAATATATAGTGATCTGTGTCATTTGTAGGCTTTTTCCTAACCAAACATCACTTGTGGTATATAAAATAATTTTACACACATATATGTGTGGTGGTGTGTCTTTATCAGGCCCACCCATATGAAAGTGCATAGCTTAACTACCTACACTTCAATTTTGGGTTAGCTTGTTATGTTTTTATCATTGGGGTAACTATTTATTTTCCTATACGCTTCAGACTTCCTGTCATTATGACTAAGGAATGGCATTCCAGCCAGCCTCTCTAAACCTAAAATGATCAATAACAGATATATCATGCAGTGAGTCAGATAATAAGTACGATAACACTGTAGAATAGCTCCTAACAAAGGAAATTCATTTTTACACATACATACATATTTTCACACATGTGAATGTCTCAAAATGTCTTTTTATATTAGATTGTCTTCTCTTTTAGATTCAATGGCCATTTAATTCAGCTCCTGAAAGATGTATAGGAACTGTTTTATCATTATAAATTATAGTAGTTTATTAACAATAGTTGATGGTTTCGACAATCCTTCTTCATATATGGTAGTGAAAAATGCCAGAGGAGCCTGCTGCCAAAATGTCTGTTTGATTGTTTGTAAGAGATGTTACCTGCAGAAAACTAACCAGCTGATTCCACGTGGAGGTGTACCCAAAAGCTCCGATACTGTGGTCTTCCAACTGTATGAGAATAGATCCAGATATAATAGTCAGGTGTAGAAAACCAAATGTGGATTCATAAAAAATGTTGCCAGCATTCTACAAGTTTGTAGAAACATGCTCAAAAGATAACAGTATTCTTTAAAACTGTCCTACTTTAACTATAACAAAACTACAGTCATTGTCCACCTTTGCAAGTTCCACTAAAATTCAAACACCTTCACATCTGATTGTTGTAGCTGGTGTCCACTGAAGATGAACTCCTTATATGACCAGTTGGTGATTTTACTATGGTCTATTTTTATGGTGCACATAAGACACTTGAAAGTCCACTTTAACCACAAAGGGACACCAATGAGCCACCACCCCTACTTTTGTTACAAGATTATTTGCAGCTTAGAATATACTGTGGACTGTTAGATAATTCATCCATTCCTACAAGCAGTGAGGACCTATGGGTTGGAACCCAAACAATGGGTTGTCATGGTGTTTAGAGTGAACTGCTATGACTATCTATTTAGAAAAATAATGTGTATTTTCCGGTAGTAGTCATCATTACGATGACCAGTGCTTTTTTTCCCATTGAACGCTGGGAACGGCGTTCCGGCACCTTTTTTTTTTTAACTTTTTTTTAACTTTTTTTTTCTCTCTGCGGTGCTGCTACAGTGCAGCACCGCATCTGTGTGTGTGTGTGTGTGTGTGTCCTGCTTCCGTCGGCCGGAAGCAGGGCAGCGGGAGGAGCAGCGATCGAACTAAGAAGAGTGAAAAGAAGTATGCAAAGAAGGTAAGTAATACTGACTACAGAAAGCGGGAAGGGGCGAAAGTAGAAGAAGGCTACAGAATAGAGGGGGATCAGAAAGAAGGCTACAGAATAAAGGGGGAGCAGAAAGAAGGCTACAGAATAGAGGGGGAGCAGAAAGAAGGCTACAGAATAGAGGGGGAGCAGAAAGAAGGCTACAGAATAAAAGGGGAGCAGAAAGAAGGCTACAGAATAGAGGGGGAGCAGAAAGAAGGCTACAGAATAGAGGGGGAGCAGAAAGAAGGCTACAGAATAAAGGGGGAGCAGAAAGAAGGCTACAGAATAAAAGGGGAGCAGAAAGAAGGCTACAGAATAGAGGGGGAGCAGAAAGAAGGCTACAGAATAAAGGGGGAGCAGAAAGAAGGCTACAGAATAGAGGGGGAGCAGAAAGAAGGCTACAGAATAGAGGGGGAGCAGAAAGAAGGCTACAGAATAGAGGGGGAGCAGAAAGAAGGCTACAGAATAGAGGGGGAGCAGAAAGAAGGCTACAGAATAAAAGGGGAGCAGAAAGAAGGCTACAGAATAGAGGGGGAGCAGAAAGAAGGCTACAGAATAAAAGGGGAGCAGAAAGAAGGATACAGAATAGAGGGGGAGCAGAAAGAAGGCTACAGAATAGAGGGGGAGCAGAAAGAAGGCTACAGAATAGAGGGGGAGCAGAAAGAAGGCTACAGAATAGAGGGGGAGCAGAAAGAAGGCTACAGAATAAAGGGGGAGCAGAAAGAGGGCTACAGAATAAAGAAGGGGAGCAGAAAGAGGGCTACAGAAAAAGGAGGGAGGTGGAAAGAGAGGGCCACAAAAAAACCAGGGTGCAGAATAGGGGTGAGAATAGCTAGCGGCCATATGTGAGAAAATTTGGTAGGCAGCCGCAGCAGGGGACATGTCAGTGTGTAACAGATGAGTGATGTCCAGTTGTTATGTTTGTTTTATTAAATTAACATATGGGGCCTCCCCTCTAGATATCCTGCGCTTACTCCATCAGTCATCTGAACTGCAGCCTTGCCAGCCAACCAGGAGAAGGTAGGAGTTATTATTTTTATTTTACAATTGTCAAGTGTGTGAGGGGCAAGGAAGGGAGTAAATTTATGTGTGTGTATATATATATATACATTTTTTTCATAAAAGATTAATAAGACGTGAGTTCCGGCACCTTTTTTTTTTACAAAAAAAGCACTGACGGTGACTACTATGTCAACAAGAGTTACAGCGACAGTAAAATACTGATCGCTATAATACTGACATATAGGGAAAACAGATTTATCTAAAAAGTGACATGCAAAATTTCAGACAGGTTAGGTATAGAGCTCGGCACGGTGTATAATGTGTAACTAAAAAACATAAAATAGAAAGCGTGGGGTTGGTTGCTATAAACACTATTAATCCTAGCGTTGACAAGGTTAATAGTGTTTATAGCAATCACCCCACACTTATTTTATGTTTTTTAGTAAGGGTTACACATTATACACCCTTAATGCCGACAATTTCAGTGTGGTCGATTTAAATGGTGACAATCACACTGAGGCACTCTTCTCCTGTCGGTCTTTGTACCTAGCCTGTTGAAAATTTTGCCTTTCGCTATTTAGGTAAGTCTGTATTCCCTACATGTTGGTATTATACTGATTACCATTTTACTATGACTACAACACTTGTCGCAATAGTGGTCATTGTTATTTCCTATGCCACCACTGTGACAATAATGATGTCAGAGGTGAATGATGCGGTCAACTCAAGGAGTGACAGCGGCTTGATCACGTCATACATTTAATGCATGCACCTGTATATTGTTAATGCTGAGTGATAAGCACCATTCCCCAGACTTTCCAAAAATAATCCAGAATCAAAATCATATTCAGACAATGTATATTTCTGCATTCAATTCATGAAAGAGAGCCTTGTCAAACTGGTCAGCCAATGGGTATACAGTAATATACAGTAATTAAAATTATTATTACATTTCTTCCAAACTTAATAAACATTAATTTTTATAGCAGGGATAACTGGGTTTACATACACACTTAACTCATATCTGTTAAAAAATAATTGCCAAAATCAATTTTATTTGCTGCCTGTTTCTTCCAAAATAAATTATTAATATTTATTCAACAAATCTAACTAAAATATTTGAACAGATCCACAGAGTAATTAAAGATGAAAAATGCCAACAGTTCACATCTGTCAAAACTCTATTAACCTCCCACCAAACTTTGTAGCGCATATTTATTAAAAACAATGAGCTCGCAAGATTGTATTAGAATAAAGATCTTTATGTTCACTTTTTATGTATACATTTATATTTTTATTCAAAACGTACTTTATTGCCTGTAGTCCATGCTGTTAATATTATGGCAACCATTTAATTATGCTGCCTGGTATATGATATGTTATAAGAAACAAATGTCAGGGAGATGCTATTTATCCACACCTTTTCCAACTGTGATTTTCCATCATCTGTAACCTTCCTAAGGTCATTTTGAAGGGCAGAAATGTGTGATCTTTGGCTTCCAGCTGATTCTTCAAATCACCTACAAAAGACATTGTATTATTTGATTTTATTCTGCACATAAAAAGAAGACATTTTTCATAACTTCTCAACAAAGTAAAATTAACTGAAAACAACTGTATTGTGTATATTCAACTTGTGGCTTATGACGAATAATACCACCTTAATGATCTAACGGTCCTTTCATCCAGTAGGCTTTAGGCTTCTGATTGGTCCTACTGTTCACGTCCTTTTGAAATGGTGAATGGAACAGATTTGCTGGTTTTGTATTACAGAACCATTGGAGACCCAGGAAAAAATGTCTATATTATCTGTCATAACAACTCATGCACTAACATATCACGTAATGATCTCTGAAAACTGTTTCATTACCCCATGAAATAATAATGTTGGAACAATTATTAATTATTCCATGTTTTATTTACAAATGTAATAGTGCATCTATATAATAATTATCTGGCAATTGTTTAATTGCTTCAATAGTCCCTCCATACAATAATTTCTGAAAAAACTACTCCATGTAATAGTCTCCCGTGTAATAAACTCTGATATCTAATTACCCCATTTTACAATATTCCCATGCAACAATATCTAAAAAATATTTAACTTAGCCACTTAATAGTCACAGCTAGATTTACTGTTGAGCATAATCTGAAAATCTGTGGGATTTCAAAGTTATAACTATGGTGGTGTGGGAGCTGCCACAGGGATGTTGCCCAAATGTAGAAGTTCTTTGGCCTAAACCTACTGTAAGTCAAATAAATATAAGTAAGTCAAAATCTTTAGCATGTATCCCCTGAAAATTCTAAAGCCAGTAGACTTGAGACTGAGAAATTCCATGTTATAAAGGCCAATTCAACTGTAAAATTAGGTCATATTCTGTATTTATTCCTTTTTTGCTTTGACTATTCTTGCCAAAAATTACTTTTTTCCCTCTTCATATACACAGGGTTTTACAACAGAAAAAAGGCCAATAAGTCTATATGGTACATTTTCAAAACAGTTTAGCCTTGTATAGTGTAGTTTTATTATAATAAAAATGTCTATCATGACCCTATTCATTTTTGCATGAAAAGGTGTCTATACTGATTAGATATCTGACTACCAGTAAGTGAAGTGAAAGACACTGTAGCTTCCAACAGTGCAAGAAGAATCACCAACCCAAGTATACCCAAGTGGTTAGCACTTATGTTTGCGTGGGTTTCCTCCGGGTGCTGCGGTTTCCTCCCACACTCCAAAAACATACAAGTAGGTTAATTGGCTGCTATCAAAATTGACCCTAGTCTATCTCTCTCTGTGTGTATGTTAGGGAATTTAGACTGTAAGCTCCAATGGGGCAGGGACTGATGTGAGTGAGTTCTCTGTACAGCGCTGCGGAATCAGTGGTGCTATACAAATAAATGGTGATGATGGTGATGATGATGAAGTATACTGTTTGTATAACATTTGATAGATGGTTGTTTCCATGAAATCCTGGTGTAAATATGCAGATGTATAACTGGACTTCTCCACCCATCCTCAGTATATTATTGCCTAGAGATAAGGTGGATATACAGTTTTTACCTATTGGGAAAGAAAAGATGTACAATGTACACACCATTTACGTTGGTTCAGAATGACTAAGTTCAATGTAGAATAATGTCCCCGTTCAAATGTTCAACTGGGCCAGGATGTGGAACAGTACAAAAATGTCACCTCTACTATTACAACAAAGGGATTGGCGCAATAACCTGGATCTATGGTCATTGATCCAGTTCTGAGGTCCTGGGACAACTCAAATTTCTGGACTTGTATTCGAAATGCAAACACGTAGTTATCCTTTACTTTAGCAGGAAGACTATTTTTGCCATTGACGATGACCTGTTTGATGTGATATTTACAGCAGAATGGTGCAGGTCAAGCTAATGCCATACATATACAGTACAGTAATGTACCGGTGCTAAACTAACACAGCGTCATACCTATTATTTATAGAAACTATTCTTAACAAGCTACTACAAAAATAGTTTTACAAAGCCACTATATTATGACGATAACTATTTCTAATATATATATATATATATATATATATATATATTTATGCAAACTTGACACCATTTGGTCAGTAAAATTTATTTCTAATAAAGCAAACAAAATATAAGCAGAAGCTTAAATCTTTGCTGAATGATCGCACTATTGTTGCTGGATCCCTATTCAAATTCTCATTCCCCCAGGAGGCATTGGGTAGCATATAATGATCTCCCTCAATGGGTGGCTTTGGAAAAGGGTTGTTAATTACCCCCTTCTTGACATATAATTTGTGCAGATCTTATGTATACTTCCTTAATCTCCCAGGAGAATACTTGATCTGTGTCAGATATGAAAGCAACAACTTGTATAGTATTAGAAATGACATTGTTAGCAGTAACCTGTGGGTAGAGCAAGCTGCACTATGTAACAATTGTTTTTACATATTCTTTTTTTTTGTAACGAACCTTTATTCACCTGAAAGCACAAAAACCCATCAAGTGCGCACAGTGACAAAGATAGTATGTGTTTGTGTATGAATAACAATAAAGGTTTTTTTTTGTGTTTTTTTTTTATGTGTATGTTATTTGTTTTTTTATACCATTTAACTGACATGGAATTAGTAATGTCCTGTGATTCACTAAAATCAAACTAAGCAAGGAATCTGGTCTAACATGGCATTAAGATTTGCAAAGCCTCACTAAATATTTAATTTAATCAACAGTCGTGCATTTTTCCTCTCCCTTTTTTCTTTCTATGAATAAAAGATAGACTTATTAATAAACACACACACACATCCCAATCTACAAGGCCTCTATATGATCACATGGAACACAAACAGAAGCTTGGGTAAACTGCACTTTCAGCCGACAAAGCATTTGCGCGATTTTTCATGTTGTCAATCTACTCCATTAGTAAAGGCTAACACAATTAGGTATGAATATGCAGTAATAACATGCAAATTGTTCCCCTCACAATTGCCCCAAGGCAGCAGTTTCAGCCTCTCTTAGCTTGATTCTTTCGACATCATTAAAGGTTTGGCATAATTTATCAGGAGAGGGGAAAAAAAACACTTTTTTTTTTTTTTTTTTTGCAAGCACCCATCCAGTAAAACATCAGTGGCTGTTAAGCAGCTTCCTTCGATAGGTTTGTTAAGAATGCCGTCTCCAACTCTCTGCCACTCTTGTGCTTGTACATGTCTCCCTTGGGTAATGTTAGACACTACATTTGAGCCTGCCAGAACAATTAACCCTACTGTTAATTAGAAGGAAATGTCAGGCACACAGATGGTATAAGCTGGCATCCTGCCATCCCACCAACTGCTGCTGCTGCAAGTAGCTCTCCTACTGCTGACAGCTGCTCAGCAATATCCCAAAACGGCAGATGTCAAAACTTTCCAGCTGAGGAAAGCAAAATAAGCAATGAGAAGGGATTTCTGGTCCCCACAGTGATGATGACTGTTTTATTGCGGCTTTATCCAGGACCTGTTGTACTTGAAATGCAACAATCTAACATAAACATGTAATCAGTTCGAGCCTTGCTGGAAATAAAACAATATTTAGGGGAATAAAACAATAGAAAAAATATAGTAAATCGCTAAAGGCTTGTGGTAGCAATAATGAAATACAGTCACAGGCATTATATAGGGTATAAAAAAAATCATTTATTTTATAAATCTAATTATAAAATGAACAGAATAGCATTAATAAAACTCACATATTGGTAAACTGGGATTTGCGAATAATACAGATCAGGGAGGACCTTGCAAATTTTTGCTTAGTGTGTAAGTGTCACTTAGTGGCTGATGCAGATTTAGTTGCAAAATGGGAGTAACTTGCTCTTAAAAAAAGAGCACGGAAAAATAGCGCATGTGCATATCTCAATATGCATCTGGTGCCACAATCAGTAACATATGCGCCTAGTTTATAACACGTCATCATCAGCATCAGTAAGTATTTGCACCTGCCCTATAGTAGGTGCAAAACATATGCCTCCTAACAGGCCTATATGTGTGTTTCTTTAGGTCTGCATGAGCTTCATTTACGTGACCACACATTTCCTGTACTCACCCAATGTCAGAATGCCCCTTCCTTCCCCGTCCCGTCTCTCCAGGCACAGGCAGGCGTAAGTGTCAGAATGACGCAAGTCTGCATATAAGCCTATGCCTGATCCCACTTTCTGGGAATATGTGGAGCAATTTCACACAAGATACGCTACACAAACTGACATACATCCCACTCTGCATCAGCCCCTTAGTGTCACTCCTATGCCCTTGGTTCAGAAGAGAGCATAGAAAAACAACGCACACCATAAGCAACTAGGGTGTGAGAATCATCTTAGTCTTGAGCAGTTTATTTCCTTCATGAGGCAGCGACCCAGAAAGAAACTAGGGGAGCTCGTCCTGCTGCAATAGCAAGGCCAGTTCCAGTTGAAAACATATTTCAAATAACCAGTGCTGATCACAGCTATAACAAAAGAAATCAGCATGAGTTCCCTCATTAGATTTTTTTTCCCAACCCAACACACATTAAGCTTTCCATGAGGTACATTTAACTAGAGTCTGGGCTCCTTTTTATTATCAATGTTTCTCTCCTGTCTGTCCGTGTACCCTACTTTGGAATGTGTGTGGATAGAGAAACCACAGTTTAAGAACCCTGTATGATACTGTGCTAAATACTCCCATTACTCTCAGTACTCCAATTACCTTCTTTTTAATGTGGTGTTAAACACTCGTGCCTTTTTCTCTTATGCATAGATAAGTGGATAAACATTTTACTTATATCCTGTGAAAAACAAGCTTATCTTCAGATTTCCAATCCCCTCAACTGAAAGACAAAATGTAAAATGATTTCCACTTTTATATTGAGGTTCTAAAGAAAACCATGAAAATAAAAAATGGAACATGGAGCAATTACAGCAACAGACCAGAATACTTGAAAACAATATAGTAGAAAAACAGAAACATCTGAGTTTGCTCTAGAATTATGTAAGAAGAAATATCGGATATGCACTGTCACCAAAACATGTCCACTTTATACAAGAGCAAGTAAATGAATGTGCTGGCGAGGTATGGAAACCATTCATAGGAAGTCATGAACCATGATTTATTTGTTTCAGATACATAGACAGTATTAAAAGATGTAGATCTATATTCCTTCATTTTTAAGGTGAATTCAATTTGCATTTCATCAGCTTATTGTGTTCAATTATTGTATTCAATCTTAAACTCCTGCTTATCTGGGTTGTCCTCAGTTTTGTCATAGGTGGGGAAAACACAACATGTAGCCAATCTGATTATTGGAGTGTTCACAGAAGCAGAGAGTAGTTTATAAAGATAAGTACATGGATCTTTTGTAAAGTAGTGACCGGTCTAGTCATGTCATTACGTGAGGAAAATGTAACGATGGGAATGAAGATACGCAAGCCACAAACTGTGAATTTGAGTGGAAATAGCAATGTTCTCCAACTGCATTGTAGCAATGTGAAGCATCTGTTAAATTCATGCAGGAAGATTTTAGTGTCAAACACCCAATTTATTTAGTGTAAATTGAATAGAATCTGTAGATTCAAATATTGAATCAATTGTAAATTTGAAACAAGTTCCTCTTCTATCTGAATCATGGCCACAGCAATCTCTCATACTGGGCAAGAGACATACACACCAGTTTGTTTTTGTCACCCTTTTAAGGTGTGATTGATGACAGTCGGCAGGCAACTCCTTTCCATGAGTGAGGTAAGGACCTTGTCTTAGGTGGCACCATCCTAAGGACAACAGAGAGAAGGTTCTCACTTCACCGCCTGACCCCCAAAATGCCTCTTCCCAACTCCCCAGTCAGACTGGTGACCGGCTGCTCAGGAGCAATGTGAAAGGAAAAGGGACCGGAGAGAGAGGAAATGTTCTTCCTTTCCTGTCTGTCCTACTTCCCTCATCATATTAGTCATCTCTCTCCTCCTGCAGCAAGCGGTTGGTGATTGGAGTGATGGTAGCAGAGGAGCATTAGAGTACAGTAGGCAGAGTAAGCGTAAGAACAGTTCAGACCACGTTTTATTATCAGTCCCAATCTTCTGCCTATGTGTCCCTAGTATAAACAGGAATACAATAACCTACAGCCAATTACATTTACAGAAGTTTCACAGTAGCATTGGGAATCTTAGGAGATTTGATTTTGTGGGAGGGAAGAACCTGTCTGATCCTGTAAATATATTATGCTATTGATTATAATAATACTAGCACTACTGCTATTAATAATAATAATAATAATAATAATAATAATAATAATAAAAATAAGAATAAGAATAAGAAGAAGTAAAGGAAGAAGAAGAAGTGGAAGAATTATTACCATGTTTATAACTGTTAGCATTTTAACCATCGTTTAGTGGCATAATGCTGTGTAAATCTTATAAAGAGACTCAAAAATTAATGTAGTTATATTAAATCTTCAGATATGAGTCATCCATTAGTGCTTTTTTACAGTGATAAATGGGTCATACGTTTGACCTACGCCAGTTGTAAAATTTAAATCTTTGCTGAATGGAAGTTTGTTATGGTGATCAATCTTCCAATGGGAGCTTCAGTTGCTGTAGTAATGTTTTGCTCTGGTTATTTTAAAAATAGAAACTATTCAACAGGTACCATTTGCTGTAGTACACACAGGGTTTGTAATCAACTGAAGTCATTGACAACAATATTTCCAGCAATGCAGCAACACCCAATATAAGAAAAAAATAATAAATTATTTTGCAGGTGGAAAAAGCTGATTTAAAGACCTAAAATTTCTAAAACAATACAGTTCACAATACACTAAAATATTTACTTTTTCTACTTCAATATAACTGTATTGTGACCCACTCAATACAATTCTTAATGAACCACTAATGGTAAAAATACAGGGTTTTTTTTTGTCAAAATAAACACATCAACAGTAACATTCACAAAAATATATGTAAAAGTTTCAAGAATTTATCAGAACTAAAGATATGGAGATTTATCATGTGTGGGGCCATTTCCTTATATAGAATATGACTTTACTGCTCTAGAGAAAGAGACTACAGGGAACCTAGCAAAAGCTAAAAAAAGGTTGAAAACAAGTTAGCAATAGGTCAAATTGAACAGGATGGATTGTTATTGTATAGGAACAATCACATATATATATTTGTGAATGGCAGAAGATTTCATTTTATATTGGATCAACTCAGAGGTGGAACTAGCGAGCTGTGGGTCCCGGTGGAGGGAGGCGGGGAGGAGTGATCCGGGGCCCCTGACCCTCTGCATCTATCATGCAGTGGGCCCCATTATCTCCATGCCGCACCAATGGTGGTTCCACCACTTTGTTAGGTTTATTTAGCCTTTTCATGCTAAACGGGCCAAACTGATGAAACATGCCAAAATCATGTTACAATCCATAATTTAAAATTATTAAATGATATATATGATGTTAATACATTTATATTATGGGCGGCATGGTTGCACAGTGGTTAGAACTGCTGTTTCACAGTACTAGGATCATGGCTTTGATGCTTACATTGTGACAGAGTGAAACCGCCCTGTCTGTGTGGAGTTTGTATGTTCTCCCCATGTTTACGTGGGTTTCCTCCTGGTGTTCCGGTTTTCTCCCAAACTGCAGGAACATATTGGATGTATATTTGACTGCTGACAAGATCAACCCTAATGTGTGTGCGCGTCCATGTGGTAGGGAATATAGATTGTAACTCCAGTGGGGCAAGGACCAATGTTATTGATTCAATGTTCTCTGCAAAGTGCTAGTGAATATGTAGGCGCTATATAAATAACTGTTAATAAATAAAATAATAGCATTAGCTGAAATCACTATAGTATCATGCAAATATGGATAGTTTGCATAACAAGGCAATCCATGCTAATACACCAATTTAAAAAGCAATCTGTGAATTTTATTTGCAAAGAAATCAAATAGTTTTGAATGATTTATGCGCTGGTAAAATATATTATGTGGAATTAATCAATATGGCATATGTAAAATGAAGACAAATAGTGAAACACAATAACTATTATTTATATAATTATGAAATTGCTCTTTTGTAATAGTAACACAAAACGGGATGCTTTACGTATGAGTATGTGTCTCGTGTAAGCATTTAAACAACGATTAAACGATTCTTTGGTACAGCTTACAGACCTGATATATTATAGTGGGTTTAAGATGCCATCTAGTTACATGTGTTAGTATGTCCTTATCCCTGACCTTATAATGTACTAAGTATCTTGTACTTCACTAATGTTGAGTCTGCCAGTACAAGCAATTTATTCTGTCTTACAAGCATTGAGTGCTCATAAATCAGTATTATACCCCTTTTTTACTGAGTTGGTGATTTTACCAAATGCATGCAGAACTGGAAGCAGCGGCATTTGGATTGAAAGACTAATATTGGCACACGTATTGATTTTAATTAGTCTAATTAGTTCATTACACTAGAAATCAAATAGACCATTTATTACACTGGCATAAGATCAAGGATTTAATATGATAATGAAGCAGATCAATTATCACTCATAAAGAAAGTCATTAACAAGTGTAAACACTGTCAAATTGAATAGAATTACAAATGATCAAGTCACAGAATGCCCATGCTGAACACAATTATTTTTTTGTTTTATTTGTTTGACTAATTAATTATACATAAAAAAAATGCCTTATTGTTCTTTACTTCAGCATTTAAATATTCAAAGTTTAACTAAATATAGACGCAAGTAAATGAAATGTTAAAAAATATAAAATGCACATACAATAAAATTGTATAGAGAAAAATATTACTCCCTCAACTGATACTGCCACTTCTACTACTACTATTACTAATAATAATAATAATAATAATTATTATTATTATTATTATTATTTCTTTTTAATTATTTTTTTTATTTTTACTGTTTTATTGCAATCTAGATTTTTATAATGTGCATGCAAGACAATGAATTTTATATGTGATATTGAGGATTGTACCAATAGTATGAAAGTCCCCTTGTTGTTTATGTACATACATGTATATAACATGAATGTAAAAAATGTGAATAAAAAATAAAAAATATTTTTAAAAGAAATTTTCAAAATTGTTAGGAAAAAATATCATGCAATATTGATTAATTATTAGGGATGAATGAATAAATTTGGTATGGTTCAGGATTTGTCGAATTCTATCATTCAGATTCTCTGAACCAATCTTTGGATTTTCAAAATATGGGTGGAACTTTGAATAAAGAATATTGGCAGGAATACTTCACATGGTAGCAGAAACTCCTCCATTACTAAGTGATATTTTTCTTTTTTGGAAAACTACTAAGAGTAATACGTTGTTGTCAACCATCAAAAAGTTACCGAAAGCAAATAAAAGATAAGTAAACATATCACCCATCAGTAAGAAACAAATACAGGTCAGTAAGAATCAGATACCTCCTGATACATCAACAATACATATAGAAGTGTCACAACAATGATTTTGTGAATGTGTGGAGTAAATCCCTTACTTACAATCCCTGATCCCTCTTTTTTTGTAAATGTAGCTCCTGCTTTCAATTTTTGACAATTCGGGGATAGCATATTGAAGTGTCATTAAAATAATTGCAGCAAAAATTATTAAAATGTTTGCAACCCCAAGTGTGATACTATTGGTTTTGACAAGCTATAAACAATACCATTAAGTCAGCAAGATAGTGGGACGGTGATTTGCACCCTAAAACCACATATTTGGTCTGGTGGAAGCCAGAATGCGCTAATTCGGCTGTCATTCATATTGACAGTACATCCCCATTATATAGTGGCAGGTACCAAAACTGAATGCGGACATTAACTTATGTATGAGCTAGTTAGACAAATAGATGCATGGGCGAAAAAATAAATGCTTTGTGCATCCGTATATTTTGTGGTCAGTAAATTGCCCTCCCTATAATACAGATATATATATGTATCTATATATATATATATATATATATATATATATATATATATATATTTGGGTGAGTACATTGGTACCCTTTAAGACTGTTCACACTGTAATAAAAAAGAAAAATTATTTTTTATTTGCATCTTTATAATATTTAAAATGAAAGCATGTGATTGGTAAATGAGTGAGCAAGAATTTTTTTTTTCTTACAAACTAAAAAATTGTTTTTATTTTTAAATTATATTTACATGAACAAAACACATAAATAAACCTAAATGGTGCATGGATGCGCCTATGTAAGCAACCATATGTTAAGCCAAGATTTAATTTTATAGGCCTAGATTATTTACATGAGACTCAAAGGGTGGCATTCCCTGTTTAGCAGAAGACAGTAGAACATTCTTCTCTGTACAATAGGACGTTAAATTTACAAGTCTTTGGAAATGGAAACCAGCCACATCCTCTATTTTCAATGGTCATTTCTATGTGATTTTGAACTTTTAAAAAGCACCAAATTGACACATAAAAAAGATGGCCCAGATGCCCCCTCAATGTCATAATAAATTTAAGACATAAATGAGGCTAAAACAAACAGAATTTTAGAAGAAATAATAAGACTAACCATGGTAATTGGATGGACTGTTAGTGAACTTTCACTCTTCACAATGTGTATTGCCAGAGTAGTTTACAGTGGTAGTCAGCATATCGATGCTGACTACCCCGACAACACTTACCCTGACATCTTCACACCAAAGGGCTCCTTCCCAACAAGGCTCCAGGGTGACTGATGTGCCAACCGACTGGAAGCCAACCAGGTTCTCAACCAGGCTAACGGCATTTGATCTCTTGACCTTATCCTCTCCACCTCTGCACTACAACTGAACAGATATGGAAACTAGAATGTATCAACCCAACAATGCTTATGTTAATGTAAACTTTACTTGTTTATCACTTATTTTTGCTGAAAATAATAAAGATTTAAAAGAAAAAACTATGGGCACGGCCAAACTAGATTTCACATTTACATTTTCACATAAAAATTTTATCTCCTTTCTCAATATCAGAGAAGGTAGATCGCCGATTGAGACTACATATTACATTTACAAGATCAACTTAAAGAAATTATTTTGTTGTACCTAATTTCCAAGCTTATTTATGCATAAAAAAATGTACTAATAAAATTGGTTGGGGCAATTTATGAAAAGTTGTACGTAGAAAAATGATAGTGTTCCCCATAGCAGCCAATCAGGTCGTAGCTTTCATGTTAGCTGTGCAATTTAAAAAATAAAATGGAACATCTGATTGATTGATATGTGAAACATCATAGTTTTTCTGTGCACTATAGTGAGCAAAGGTGCCAGAACCTAAGCAAGCCAAAACATTAATCCTGACATTGCAAAGTCAAAAGTCAGGATACATTTGACCACACCACAAACCACAATATATTTGGTCATGCCCCCAAGCAATTCCATTTCAAGTTTGGATTTTAGCAAAACCCCTATAAGATTACTTAGGTGGTGGTCCCACCAGCATTCCTCCAATCAACTAGTGGATTTAAGTTATTTTTGCTGAATCAAACCTTTCAGCAGCGCAGAAGATGATCAACAGGTCTATAAGTAGGTCAGGATCCTAGGGAAGGGGCTTTCTTAAAGGACAGATGTGACAAATGTGCTATATTTTTATACTTAAAACACTATTTAAATAATATTTTTAAATAATAAAAAAAAAAAAAAATCACTTTTTTTTTAAATTGAACCACGAACACTACTGTGTTTGAAGTTTGGCGTTCGATCCATTGCTTGCATTCAATGTTTGCAATAAAAAACAGAAAATATTTAATATTTAACTCAAACATGTATGAGCCAGCTCACACATGGGTAGGCTTTAACATTGTCAAATGGGCCGGATCTGTTCGCCATTCTCAATTTTATATATTGGTACCATAATTTAAGAAATATTGGTGAATCTTTTACTTTTAGAACCGGAGAATCAAGCCAGTCACGGTACATGATTAACAAGGATCAACAAATGTCACATGTATTTATCTTTATAAAAGGTGTGTACAGCCCCTCTAGCACTATTTCTTCCTGGATTGTTATAAGGAAAAACCTCTGTGATTGCTATTACTTGTAATTGTAAAAATTATTTTTTTTCTAAACTCTTCATTATCACTAGTCACTCTGTCCATTCTCTCTAACTAAAGCCTGTGTTGTATTGGAAAGTCCTAATATGACGTTTATTGTATTGACATTAGTTCATGAAATTATACACTGGCAAGTCCCTACTTGCAGTTCAACTCATAATGAAACTTACGGATCTAAATTGCCCCTTTATCAAATCGTAACGCAGAGGTTTATTTATTTAGTCACCCCTTTTTGGACTTTTAAGACCATACATCAGGTCCTAGCAGTGGTATAATCTAATTATATCTAAAATTACAATTAAGTGGCAGTGCTTATTCACAGCAGTTCAAGCCCGATGAAACAGCACTACACTGATGGGATAGTTATCCTTAGAGGGATGATGATGATGAACATTGACTCCCTTCCATGCTCAAATGTTGCCAAATTAGAACGAAAATTTACCACCAAACAATGAGCTTAAATTTAGCATGGGCAAAAAAAAGCAAAAGTGCTCAGACAACCCCACATCTCTAAGTACATTGTACAAGAAAAGCAATGCTAGTGTCAGTGGTAATGAAGCAAAAAAAGTGCTGATCCATCCTCATCCTCATCCAAATAATTTAGAATTAAAGATAAATATAATAGGTGGTAAAAATTTGTCCCATTGTGTGCAATGCCAAGTAAAAAGTGGTTGCAGATTCTGGGGCTGATTCTCAGTTGGGTGTACATCAGTTTGTTTAGCGTAAAATATGCAAATATTTACTCTGCATGCCCACAAGTAAAGTGTACGTCGCCATCCTTATACAGAGCTGACGCTTGCACATACTTACGCTTGGAAAGGTAGAAGGCAAATCACAAATACGGTCCAAGTAGAATAAAGATAACTGAGGCAGACCCGCTTGGAGATGCAGAGACACCTTTTATTAGCTATATCACTTGTGGTTGCCTGAAGGTTGATGCAAATACACCCTGATGATGATGAAAATGCCAGCACTAGCACTAGCCTGGCTGATTGCGGATTCACCTCTGATAGTGCTTTCTTCACTAATAGTGCGTGTGTTATATGATTTTGTGAGCATACTTTATTTCATTCATACATGATTTATCTGCTGTATTTTAGAGGGCTATTTGATTTAAATAAAACGTAGCAGTGAATGAATTTCTCACTATCAAAACAAATGTTAAAAAACAATCTTGTGCTTAAGACCTGGCTGGGTGCAAGTGTATCTAATGCATGCCTGGCATAAGCCTGGCACATATGGTACTGGTGCAAAGCTTTGAGATGTATCCAACCCAGTATATGGGTATAAATAAACTATCTTCATGTGCATCTTTGTAGAGCTATTTTGGATGTCTTTGCACCTGACTCAACATCAGCCCCACAAAAATGAATTGACACTTGGTCACCTATTTTTAGAAATGTCTTGCAAACTTTGAACCAGGGGTGATGATGAATTCTAAACAGACACATAACTAGGTACAGCTACCATTTATGAGGCACATGATATGTGTAAATAAAGTTGTCTGCCCCACCAACTGCATCTGAGAAGCACAACCCACCCATCCCACCCATTATAAAAATTGTATACTGTGAATAAAGTGCAATTTATCATAGGCTAAGGGTAACCAATAACACAGTATTAGATCATGTGATGTCTGCTAGTTCTCCATCACCTACCGTTTTATGAACAAGTGCCAAGCATGTTAATTTCAAGAAATAAATGAATACATTATGTAAAAAGGCCAGTCACCAACGCAAACCAAACTTGTTGGCTTAAATATTTTTTTAATAAGGTGTATTATATGTATAAAAGGTCAGTCATGGTCACCATGGAACAAAGCTTGGAACATTAATCTTGATCTATATATATGGACTGGCATCATATTCTCCTTTGGTAGAAACACGCAAGACCTGATTAACCAGATGGTAGTTTGAAAAACATAAAGTAACATGTAATCTGTTTTAGGGCCTGATTTAGAGTTAGTCAAAAAGGCATTTATGTCACATAAAAATGCAAATTTTTGCCAGTCATTGGCATGTGGATGGCAGGTAGAGGTTGCTGCAACGTATATTGCCTACCTCCCACATAATCATTTTCTCACAAATGTAAAACTTTAAAAATGAATGACGGTAGTTGGGAATTGCAGAGAACTGTCATGATACCGAGCACAGTGTTGCATTGAAGATCTCCTGGAACCACATCTCAGTTCAGCTGCTGGACACACTTCAACTGTCAATGTTGGTGCCATATCTGCTCCTCCAAATGTGATCACATCGGCCTCCTTTATGACAGCAGCTGCCACCACAATTTCTGTGAACAAATGTCCAGGCTCTGCATCTTGCAACGAGCCAGATGTCAATGAAAAACATATTTAAGGTAAAGGTGAAGGACATTCATTGTTCCCAGCAGCAGACTGTCTTAAGATTTCTACAATGACTAGTTCATCATTCATGTCTCCACCTTTGTGAAGGGGGGGCCCGCGGTGTACACGTGAGCTCGGCGCGCGCGTACACGTGAAAAGTTTAACTGCCCATGCACAGTCACAACAAGGAGCCCAACTGTGTGTGCCGACTCAAGTCGGCACGCACACAGTGTGGGAAGACGCCAGGGGCGATGACATCTTCACCACTGGCCCACACACAAGGTCCACGTGTGTGTGGTGAATCACAGGCTGGGAGTTTCTGGGTCTGGACTATAAAAGCCAGACCCGGGACTCCCCCTCTCCCTCTCTGGACAACGAGCACTACACTACACTACAGAAAACATACACTACACTACAGAAAAGGGTTAATAGGGACACACTACACTACAGAAAATATATATTACACTACACTACAAAAAATATATATTATAATACACTACACTACACTACAGCAAAGGATAGGAATACATTATACTACAGACCTACACTACGCTACAGAAAAGGATTCTATACTACAGGAACGTTCCCTACATTGCAGATAAAGAATTGGATAATTATCATTGATAATAATATATATATCTGTAAAGTTATATGTGTTTGTAATGTTGATTTGACTATTTATATTCATATATTGTTTGATATCTGTGATAGTTAAATCAATATTATAAATACTAATTCTTATCAAGAATACAAGCTTTTCTGTGCTAACAGTAAAATACTTTGATTTAAATACATATATATGTTGTGAATATTGGTTATTTATAACAAATATATACTGTGAAGTACTGCTAAGATACGGTGGCTATTGGATAAATAATTCTGTGTAGCTTAAGTGTTATTTAGTGCGGTCAAAAGATTGAGTAAGGCAACATTGTGTAAGGAAAAGTGCTGTCACGGGCACTAGGAGTCTTTACCCAGGGATCACCAGGTGATAGGCTTACCAGAGCAGTATAGGTGGTAATATGGTACTCTGGTAGCAGGGTGATCACGGAACAGGAAATAGCAGATGATGAGATGCTCAGGAAAGTCTATGACTAGCAGCACTGGCCATATGTTGGTAATAATACACGAGGAACTGTATGGACAAAGGACACGTGAAGGTAGTCAGTGGTCTGCGGTAGCAAGTTGTACCACTGCTATAGTGAGGAGGAATGTCCAACAGAAACGAGGAGGTGATGAGTGTCAGCGGTCTGCGGATAGCAAGTTGTACCGCTGTCAGAGTGAAGGAATGGAATACAAGTGGAGGTATCCGGGGAGTCAGTGGTCTGCGTTAGCAAGTTGTACCACTGCTATGTGAGAGGATACTGGAACAGGTGAAACTGTAAACAGGAGTCAGTGGTCTGCCACTAGCAAGTTGTACCACTGAATATATATGTGAGGAGGTGCACGGGGAGAGACTGCAACACAATATATACACGGGCACCTTGACTTTGATCCACAGTAATATGCACAATATAAATGTATAAATGACTGAACAACACTGCCAATATAGAAAGTCTCTTGAAGTAATCCAGCATGAGATAACACAGTCAATGATGGCAATAGACTCAGCGGATAGTACACTCCAGAGGAGAACCAACACAGTCCAGCAAGGTATGCAATACACAGCACAGTCAATGGGAAGTATGCATACCGTGGTTCAGGAGAAGGCAGTCAGACAGAAGTGCAGAGATACCTGAACGGCAGGAGGCCGGCAGGATGCAAAGTCCCTGGATGGGTGAAGCGGTGGTCTAGTAGGTGCAGCGCACAGGTAGGTAGACCAGCAGGGAACCCAGGAAGGCGTGGAGAGCGGATCAGCAGTAGATGGATGCGTAGCGCTGAGAAGTAACAGCAGCGGGTCTCTGCGGGAACACGGAGGTAGCCAATAGCAACCAGCAGGTGCAGTAACGATGGGACACCAGAGCAGAGTTGAACTGGAACAGTTGATCACGGAGAGTAGCGGGTAGCAATAGTGGCAGCAGACTCAAGGAAACACGGGAGAGTTGACAAGGACTGAAGACTGAAGCGCACAGAGGCAGCGGATAGGAATCAGCTAAACAGTCACGATGAAACACAGACGGGTTGCAGGTTGAAGACTGTAGTGCACGGCGGCAGCGGATAGGAATCAGCTAGCAGTCACGATGATGAAACACAGACGAGTTGCAGGTTGAAGACTGTAGTGCACGGAGGCAGCGGATAGGAATCAGCCAAACAGTCACGATGATGAAACACAGACGAGTTGCAGGTTGAAGCCTGTAGTGCACGGAGGCAGCGGATAGGAATCAGCTGGCAGTCACAATCATGAACAGGTGAGTGGATGTGAATGAAAGACTGTAGTGCACGGAGGCAGCGGATAGGCATCAGCTAACAGTCCCAATGATACAAGGTAGAGTTGAAGTGGTTAGAAGACTGTAGTGCACGGAGGCAGCGGATAGGAATCAGCTCACAGTCACGATGATACAGTGGATGGTAGAAGTGGTATGGGAACCACAGTAGTAGAAGTGGTTTGGAAACCACAGAGGTAGAAGTGGTTTGGAAACCACAGGAATCAGCTGGGCTGAATAAACGAGGAAACACAGGAACACCTTCAGAGACTCATGGGGAATGAGACTCCAAGATCAGGCCACGTGGTGTTGACCACAGGTGCTTAATATAGGGAGGTTGCCTGATCTGCCAATTTAGTTAAGGGAACATACACTGGAGGTATGGAAAGGGCTGCGCATGCGCAGTCCCTCAGGATGGAGGACGGCCACGGTTCCTAAATGTCCGGGAAGAAGCACTCACAGTCCGGTGAGTGACAGTACCCCCCCTTTTAAAGGTGGGCACAGAACGCCTGGAACCGGGCTTGTCCGGATTTTTGGAATAAAACTTCTTCAGAAGGGCAGGAGCATTAAGATCTTCAGCTTTGATCCATGAACGCTCTTCAGGACCAAAGCCCTTCCAATGAACGAGGAAACGGAGGACTCCTCGCGAAATTTTTGCATCCAATACCTCAGTAATCTCGAAATCCTCCTCCTGATGAACTTGAACTCGCTGCGGTGCTGAGGGAGGAGTCGAGAAACGGTTGATGATGAGAGGTTTGAGCAAGGACACATGGAAGGCATTGGAAATCCGAAGATTCTTAGGAAGAAGAAGTTTAACACATACTGGATTGATAACTTGAATGATCCTATATGGACCAATAAAACGAGGGGCGAATTTCATAGATGGAACCTTCAAACGAATATTTTTGGTGGATAACCAGACACGATCTCCAATTTTTAGTGGTGGAATAGCCCGCCTCTTCTTATCTGCGAAAGACTTATATTTGTTAGATGTCTTCTTTAAACAGGTTTTGACCTGAGACCAGATATTTTTGAAGGTCTGACAAGCAGTCTCCACAGCAGGAACTTGGGTGGGCGGGAGGGCAGGAAATTCCGGAAAAGACGGATGGTGACCGTAGACCACAAAGAATGGAGTTTTGGATGATGACTCATGGTACATGTTGTTATGGGCGAATTCAGCCCAAGGAAGCAATTCTACCCAGTTGTCTTGGTTGGCTGAAGAGAACATCCTAATAAAGGTCTCAAGATCTTGATTGACTCGTTCCGTTTGTCCGTTAGATTGCGGATGGTAAGAAGATGAGAGTGCTAATCGTATGCCCAAGGTTTTACAAAGGGCCCGCCAGAATCTGGAAACGAATTGTACTCCTCTATCCGACACAATCTCAGACGGACATCCATGGATACGGAAGATTTCTTTAATGAAATGTTCAGCCAGAGTAGACGAGGAAGGTAAACCGGACAGAGGGACGAAATGGGCCATCTTCGAAAATCTGTCTACCACTACCCAAATAGTATTGTGATTCTTACTTGGTGGCAAATCAGTAACGAAATCCATACTAATATGGGTCCAAGGCTTGGACGGAATGGGTAGTGGTCGCAGCAACCCTGCTGGAGTTCTGCGGGAGGATTTGAACTGAGAACATAAATCACAGGAAGCAACAAACTCTTTGACGTCTCTCCTCATTGAAGGCCACCAGTAACTACGAGAGAGAATCTCAAAGGTCTTGTGTTCACCGGCGTGTCCAGAAAAACGAGAGGCATGGAACCACGAAAGGATTTTCCTCCTCAGAGTAGGAGGCACAAGGGTCTTCCCAAATGGTAGCATTTTGGTGGATGAAGCAGCCAGAGAAATACATTTGGGGTCTAGAATAGCATGGTTGGGAACCTCTTCTACATCAGAGGACGTCACAAAAGCTCGAGATAGAGCGTCAGCTTTCTTGTTCTTAGCAGCTGGTTTGAAGGTTATAATTAATTCAAAACGGGAAAAGAAAAGAGACCATCTTGCTTGACGAGGGTTCAAGCATTGAGCAGATTGCAAATATGACAAGTTCTTATGATCCGTGAAGATCGTCACCGGATGGCGAGCTCCTTCCAACAAGTATCTCCATTCCTCTAATGCAGCTTTGATGGCCAGCAACTCCTTGTCCCCGATAGTATAGTTTTTCTCTGCGGGCAGAAGACCCCGAGAGTAGAAGGCACAAGGATGTAATTTTTGTTGCTCCGAGCGTTGGGAGAGAATAGCTCCTAAGCCCACATTAGAGGCATCTACTTCTAGGAAGAAGGGGAGTGTCACATCAGGTTGTCGCAGAATGGGAGCAGACGAGAAGGACTCTTTGAGGATTTGAAAGGCTTGGAGAGCCTCAGATGACCATTGCTTAGTATTAGCCCCTTTCCGAGTTAGGGCCACAATGGGAGATGCAATGGATGAAAAGTCTTGAATGAAGCGTCTATAGTAATTGGCAAAACCTAAAAAACGCTGGATGGCACGAAGAGTAGTTGGCTGAGGCCAATGTAGTACAGCATTTACTTTGTCTGGATCCATCTTCAGGCCAACTCCGGAAACTATATACCCCAAGAATGGAATCTGGGGTAACTCGAATGAACATTTTTCCAATTTACAGAACAACGAGTTTTTCCGTAGTCTGGAGAGGACTTCTGCCACATGTTGGTGATGAGAAGGCAGGTCCTGTGAGAAGATCAATATGTCGTCCAGGTAGACAACGACACATACATATAATAAGTCCCGAAAGATCTCATTGATGAAACCCTGGAAAACCGCGGGGGCATTACACAGCCCGAAGGGCATTACTAAATATTCGTAATGCCCATCTCTGGTGTTAAACGCGGTCTTCCATTCGTCACCGGAACGGATTCTAATTAAATTGTAGGCACCACGAAGATCCAACTTAGTAAATATCCGAGCTCCCTTGATGCGATCAAATAGCTCAGTGATCAGCGGAATGGGATACCGATTCTTGATAGTAATGGCGTTGAGTCCACGAAAATCTATACAAGGGCGTAATGATCCATCCTTCTTTTTGACGAAGAAGAACCCGGCTCCAGCGGGAGAGGTGGAAGGTCGAATGAACCCACGCTGGAGATTCTCCTGTATGTACTCAGATGTGGCTTGAGTTTCAGGTAACGAGAGAGGATAGACCCGACCCCTGGGAGGAGTCTTGCCAGGTAGAAGGTCGATCGGACAATCCCAAGAACGATGAGGAGGAAGACGTTCAGACTGAGCTTTATCAAACACATCGGCAAATGAAGCATACTGAGGAGGGAGTCCCGGGGAGGAAGATGAGATGGAAGATTGCTGTACTTTAAGAGGAATAACTTGAGAGAGACAACGATGGTGACATTCAGACCCCCAAGACGTAACTTGAGGGGTGCGCCAGTCAATCTGGGGAGAGTGACATTGAAGCCATGGAAGGCCTAAGACAATCGGACTTGTCGTAACTGGAAGAATTAAAAACGAAATTTCTTCATGGTGTAGTACACCAATCTGAAGGGTTACTGGAGACGTACTCTGGGTGATGAGACCATTGATGAGACGTGATCCATCTATAGCCGTCACAGTAATGGGTGTTTTTAAAGTGATCACTGGTAGAGACCATTGATTCACTAGTGATTTAGAAATGAAATTTCCTGCTGCTCCGGAATCAATCAATGCCTGTGACTCAAAGGATTTGGTAGCAAAGGAAATCGTAACATCGAAAGCGCAGACTTTAGATTTCATAGACAATGGAGAGGACTCCAGGGACCCTAACTTCACCTCTCCAGAACTAGTTAGGGCCTGGCATTTCCCGATCTCTTAGGGCAAGAGCTGAGCATATGCGTGGAATCAGCACAATAGATACAGAGTCTATTCTTTACTCTTCGTTTCCTCTCCTCTGAAGATAATTTGGAACGTCCTATCTCCATGGGAATCACAGAGGATGGAGCTGGACGAAATTGAGGGTTTGAACGAAGAGGTGCTTTGACAGCCGTTGTTTTCTCAGACTCTCTTTCACGAAATCTCATATCTACACGATGGCAAAGAGAGATCAAATCTTCTAGTGACGAAGGAAGCTCTTGGGTAGTCAGTGCATCTTTAATTTTATCGGAGAGCCCCTGCCAGAAGGCGGCAACTAATGCTTCAGTGTTCCACTGAAGTTCAGAGGCTAAGATCCTAAATTGAATGACATACTGTCCTACTGTATGGGAGCCTTGTCGCAAACGAAGAATGCTGGAAGCAGCGGAGGTCACACGACCTGGTTCATCGAACACACTTCGGAACGTGGAAATGAATTTGGCACTATCTTGTAGAATTGGATCGTTTCTCTCCCACAGAGGGGAGGCCCAAGCCAGGGCTTGTCCAGAAAACAATGAGATAAGATAGGCCACTCTGGAACGATGGGTAGAAAAATTTTGAGGTTGGAGTTCAAAATGGACTGAACATTGGTTAAGGAAACCTCTACAAGTTTTGGGGTCCCCGTCATATTTTGACGGAGTAGGCAGGTGAAGCGTAGGAGCTGTAGACACCTGGGATGGCACTGGGGAAACGGAGGAAAGCACAGGAGCTTCAATATTAGCTGTAACAGTCTGTCCAGATGTTCCTTGGGAGGTTAATGATTGGTAACATTGAAGTAACAGCTGTTGGCGAGCATCCTGTTGCTCCACACGGCTGACCAGATGCTGCAGCATCTCTTTAGCAGTAGGTTCCGTATCTGGGTCTGTCATGGCCTGATCTTACTGTCACGGGCACTAGGAGTCTTTACCCAGGGATCACCAGGTGATAGGCTTACCAGAGCAGTATAGGTGGTAATATGGTACTCTGGTAGCAGGGTGATCACGGAACAGGAAATAGCAGATGATGAGATGCTCAGGAAAGTCTATGACTAGCAGCACTGGCCATATGGAGGTAATAATACACGAGGAACTGTATGGACAAAGGACACGTGAAGGTAGTCAGTGGTCTGCGGTAGCAAGTTGTACCACTGCTATAGTGAGGAGGAATGTCCAACAGAAACGAGGAGGTGATGAGTGTCAGCGGTCTGCGGATAGCAAGTTGTACCGCTGTCAGAGTGAAGGAATGGAATACAAGTGGAGGTATCCGGGGAGTCAGTGGTCTGCGTTAGCAAGTTGTACCACTGCTATGTGAGAGGATACTGGAACAGGTGAAACTGTAAACAGGAGTCAGTGGTCTGCCACTAGCAAGTTGTACCACTGAATATATATGTGAGGAGGTGCACGGGGAGAGACTGCAACACAATATATACACGGGCACCTTGACTTTGATCCACAGTAATATGCACAATATAAATGTATAAATGACTGAACAACACTGCCAATATAGAAAGTCTCTTGAAGTAATCCAGCATGAGATAACACAGTCAATGATGGCAATAGACTCAGCGGATAGTACACTCCAGAGGAGAACCAACACAGTCCAGCAAGGTATGCAATACACAGCACAGTCAATGGGAAGTATGCATACCGTGGTTCAGGAGAAGGCAGTCAGACAGAAGTGCAGAGATACCTGAACGGCAGGAGGCCGGCAGGATGCAAAGTCCCTGGATGGGTGAAGCGGTGGTCTAGTAGGTGCAGCGCACAGGTAGGTAGACCAGCAGGGAACCCAGGAAGGTGTGGAGAGCGGATCAGCAGTAGATGGATGCGTAGCGCTGAGAAGTAACAGCAGCGGGTCTCTGCGGGAACACGGAGGTAGCCAATAGCAACCAGCAGGTGCAGTAACGATGGGACACCAGAGCAGAGTTGAACTGGAACAGTTGATCACGGAGAGTAGCGGGTAGCAATAGTGGCAGCAGACTCAAGGAAACACGGGAGAGTTGACAAGGACTGAAGACTGAAGCGCACAGAGGCAGCGGATAGGAATCAGCTAAACAGTCACGATGAAACACAGACGGGTTGCAGGTTGAAGACTGTAGTGCACGGCGGCAGCGGATAGGAATCAGCTAGCAGTCACGATGATGAAACACAGACGAGTTGCAGGTTGAAGACTGTAGTGCACGGAGGCAGCGGATAGGAATCAGCCAAACAGTCACGATGATGAAACACAGACGAGTTGCAGGTTGAAGCCTGTAGTGCACGGAGGCAGCGGATAGGAATCAGCTGGCAGTCACAATCATGAACAGGTGAGTGGATGTGAATGAAAGACTGTAGTGCACGGAGGCAGCGGATAGGCATCAGCTAACAGTCCCAATGATACAAGGTAGAGTTGAAGTGGTTAGAAGACTGTAGTGCACGGAGGCAGCGGATAGGAATCAGCTCACAGTCACGATGATACAGTGGATGGTAGAAGTGGTATGGGAACCACAGTAGTAGAAGTGGTTTGGAAACCACAGAGGTAGAAGTGGTTTGGAAACCACAGGAATCAGCTGGGCTGAATAAACGAGGAAACACAGGAACACCTTCAGAGACTCATGGGGAATGAGACTCCAAGATCAGGCCACGTGGTGTTGACCACAGGTGCTTAATATAGGGAGGTTGCCTGATCTGCCAATTTAGTTAAGGGAACATACACTGGAGGTATGGAAAGGGCTGCGCATGCGCAGTCCCTCAGGATGGAGGACGGCCACGGTTCCTAAATGTCCGGGAAGAAGCACTCACAGTCCGGTGAGTGACAAGTGCATAAAATTGCGAGTTTTATAACGAGTGTATCTGAGAACAGAATAAGAGGATAGCGTGTGCATGTGAGGCCCAACCACAGGTCCTTTTACAGCCTTCCACTATCTTTCCTCATTCCAACCACACCACACAAGTGGTCACTGCTACACCACACATTCTCTGCACTAACACCCTCCACTAACAGCTACAATTGTTATTCATCTACCATATGTATCAATTGTTCCCCACACCAGGTTGTAAGTTAATTTGGACAGGGTCATCTGTACCTTCTGCTTTATGTTTTTGTATGGTATTTATTTGTATTATGATCCATTCAATGTGCAGTGGTATGTAATTACTTGCTGCTTTATAAATAAAAGGATAATAATAATGAGTGTGTCCATGTTTTGAGTTACATGTCATTTATAATTAAAGCCTCCTGCATGTGTGACAGCAGATCAGAGGCATTGACATGTGACTTAAGTACAGTACAGGCGTGCATCCTATTAAGATTTGGATGAACCGATAGAGGCGACTCCTACGAGGCATATTTGTTGCACCGTCTCGAAAGAATACTGTGCCCTCCAAATCAATAACAAGCACCTGTGCTATAGCCTGGGTCTATTTTCAGCTGAAACGGGGGACTACAAATGTGGGTTACCCTGCTAAAGTGGCAGAGAGCACCGGGCTTCATAGGCTGAACTCAATTGTCTCAGACAAGCCTTCACAGCTCAGCTAATGACAAGCAGTGTTTCAACATGCCGTTTAACTTCAACCAGAGTGGGAAAACCACTCGTGATTGGTTGACCTGTGAAGACTTGTCAGGTGCCATTCAATTAAAAGTAATTTTGCGGCAGATTCTCCTTGGACACAATTGCTCTTATCTCATAGGATTTTTTTTTTCTCAATTGGACTACATCATAAATGAAGATTCCCATTGGATTACTTCAGGTAAGAATATTTTGCTGACTAGTAAAGTGGTGAAACAGAGGCTCAAGGTGTTTTTATTTAAATAAAAGTTTTGTTGACCATATTTCTACTACAGCTATTGTGGAACCACATATTTTACAGTGGCCACGGCTGCTGTGGGCATTCTGGTTGTAGATGTATGCTATATGTGTTTGATGGAAGTGACATCACTGCCATCCACTTGCCAACCAGGAAGTGCTGGCTATATACCACATAGTAAAGACATGTTATCACAGCTCTCCAGCCTCTTCTTCTTGATTTGAACTCAGACAGTTCTACAATGCTGATTGCAGTTCCACAAGCTCCAGCATCCTCAAACAGTCAATGACTGCCAGGACTTGCTGTAACATGTAGTGCCACAATAATTGGGATCACTATTTTACTATTTTTATTAGCTTTTATTCATAAGGCGCCACAATGGTTCTGCAATGACGTATATTAGAGGATAGAACAAACAACAATAATTACATAATGACATAAATAGAAACAAAATGCATCAATATCAGAAGTTGTTAATAGATTGCCAGCAGTATCAATTCCGCTATGATTAATGCCAATTCTGCCTATCAATCACAGCTATATAAATGCACTGCTAAAGACCTATGACTATTCTCCCCTGAGGAAATTCGCTAAGCGAATGAAACGAGTTGGGACACGCCCCTTCATTCTGACATCATTCCGGAAGTGACGTGCGTTCCACATCACACCACCACTGAGGACCTGCTCCGTGAGCGTGATTAGCGCTGTACACCTAAACGGGGATCCCTGTATCTTGTCACGCTATAGGATTCATTGGACTCCCTCTGCATTGCTGAATACCGTATGAGGTTGGTCAAAGACTGTTTGTATTTGGACCTTATTGCCCCTTACCTTGTTTCCTCTACCTGGTTTGGACTTTATTAAGGAATATCCATCGTTCTAATAGGGCTCCTTTTAGAAGCCTCTACTGTTCCCCTCAAATTGGATAATCGTGCAGTATGGCCTTCTGACATTTTTAACAATAGTGTATGTTTACAGTGTCAGATCACCATTTTATGTATCAACTGTGGACATCAATTTGTATTTTATTTGCATTGATGATGTATTAAATGTTTTTTGGTTTTACATCCCCTGTTTCATTCAAACAATACTATCCTTCCTCTCTCCTTATCCCTATCCAATTACATTGCATTTAATTATTCAATCATAGGACAATTTTGAGCGCTAATACTATACCATATTACTCCAAACAACAAGATTACATCAATACATAATAAAAAAAAGAACTTAAATATCTACTGAAACAAAGAAGTATGTTATAACACATATTCCTAATTTCGTCATTTAAAGCCATAAATTATTATTGTTACTATTATTATTATTATTATTATTATTATTATTATTATTATTACCATTTATTTATATAGCACCACTAATTCCGCAGCGCTGTACAGAGAACTCACTCACATCAGTCTCTGCCCCATTGGGGCTTACAGTCTAAATTCCCTAACACACACACAAGAACAGAGACAGACTGAGACAGACAGACAGACTGAGACAGATAGAAAGACACAAAGAATATATTTACACATCCTAAAGAATAGCATAGTTTATACAGGAGATGTAACCATATAAAGATTAAAACATTGAAGACAGCAGCCATTTTAGATTTGTTTCTTGTTGTACCTAGTGTCAGAGAATACAATAAGAATAAAGAATATATGGATATATGTGAAAGCATAACAGCAACTTCAGCAACATCTGCATGCAATTCCCATGGCACTCTGGAATGTATCCTGGACAATGATGAATAGCTAAAGCCATCATTTCTTTGACAACTGTTGGGTAACTGGTAATGTGTGGAGCGTTTCTATAATGATAAGGGGGAAAAAAGCACCATTCTCCTTGGAGAAATGTAAAAATAAGAAATGAAGAGAATGAAAAATGGTAAAAGCTGCTTCAATATGAGGCAATTTTTAATGTCATGTGTCAAAATCTCATACTGATATCGCCATTATTTATTGAGTTACTGATTTTAATGTATTGAAGTTTGAAGCATAAACCCTAGTCCCCATTTGTTTTTTAGAGCTTTATTTTGTTTGTCTACTTAACAAGCTATATTTACAAATGTAAAGATTTACAATAAAGGTCAAAACACAAACCAGTGCATTAAATGTATGAGGGTACTAAAACAGAACTGGAGAAATTAGCATTTTTGCAAAAAGTCACAAAATAGTCTAAACAGTTAAGCACTGGATATGTGATAGTGAAAATGGCAAGTGAAAGTAGGTATTATACACAAACAGCATATAACTGCTGAGGGTGTTTAGCAAACTTACGTAGCTCTTTAACTGGATGCTGGATTATGCTAAGAGCAAAGATGATCATATATGGGTCCCAATTTGGGCAAACTATTAAGCTGCCATGTAGACTACCAATGGACCCAAAGTCTAAGTAGGCTTGTGACAAATCTATTTAATGTAAAACATGAAAAGAGTGATTTTTAGGGTTATTTAATATGGCTGTGGGAAGAGCATTCTAGGCCTGATTCATTAAGGCATGCAAAATTGCATTTTTTAAAATGCACGTCAATCAAGCATACGCATGTTCATACTCAATAAGGAGCAAATCTAAAGATATGTCTGGTCTAGGTACGCTCCGCTCTAACCGACAATACACTACAGGATACGTCCAATACATATGTGGAATATAAGGTCCCAAAAGAATATATTTAATATAGTTATTAATTTCAAAACATTAAAAAAATATTTTCCATTGAACACATTTATTAGGATGTTATGAATGTCTACAGTACATAAAATGCATTTTTACAGTTGCTCTTGATTATACATGTTCTAGCTTGCATACACAACCGACATCACTAGTAAACGCCACTTACACCAGACCTGTGGCTGGTGCAAGTGATAAAACAGAAAAATACATACCTGCAGTGTGTGCTCATGCTCGGCATGCCCTTACTGTACATTGAGTATGTGCATACACCCTTCCCATCCCCGTTCCACCACTGAAATAATAGGCTGTAGTAAGGTGATGTATCGTCCGGTTCTGGACATGCGCAGAGCGATTTTATGCAAAATGCGGCATCACCATTTACATAATTTAATGAATCAGACCCTCTGTGTGATAATTTGTTTTCTGTGTTGGTTAATTCCAAATAGTGCTAAATGTCTTAATGTTCTAAATATAGACATTGCGAGTACTGTGGTTTTGGCTCTCTAAAAAAAACATTATTTACAAAATTCCAAATTGTCCACCTCACTTACAGCAAAGAACAGGTCCAAGGTATGTCTTTAATCTGGATTTTGAAACTACCCATGTAAACCTTTTGTGAGTTTGCAGGTCTGGACAACGGGATGTTATTTAATACATAAACCACATTTGTGTTTTTAAAATATGTTTATTACCTTAAGAAAAAAGAGAAAACCCTTGATTGAGGCGCACAATATAAATAATAAATATAATAATCACATACCCGGACCCGGTCTGTATAATGGATTACAGGCGTGGGGTCCGGGTATTGCCGCTTTAAAACCAGCATTTTCAGTCTGTCCATAGTAAATGACGTCATATCATACTGTAGGTGTTTAGGGCATTCGGATTGCACACTGAACGGTCATTTCAAGTTCCGGACAAACTGCATGTCTTACATATGGTAAGTAGGCATTTTATTACTATAGGCCTTATAGCCATCGTTATTGGCATGTCGTTTAAAAGGTTGTCAGGGTTTACATTGTCATGGTAATAAGTACCACCGGATTGAAGCACCTTAATTTAAAAATTAAACAGGTGTGGACAAACACTTTTGTCCATATAGTGTATATAACTATTACTAATCTCATAAATACATTTATCGAAAAATCTATTCTGATCTCAAAGGCATCAATTTCATCACAACAATCAGATTTGATACAAATATCCCACAAAATAACAAAGGAGGTAAAGATTAAGGAAAATCACATGTAAATTATGTAAAACAATATCCGTAACCACTTTTGGGCAGGACCACCTTCACCTTCTCTTTCATGTCATTTTTTTTAATATCATGATCTATGTACGATAATAATAAAGAAGGAAGAAGAAAAAAGTGATGAGACAAGATCTTTATTTAACGAGAATGAAAATCTACTGAACAGAAGGACACACAGTGATACCTGTCATGTATATGGGTAAACTACCTTAACATATCAACAAAAACACACAGCCATCTCCTCACCTGGAACATTCCATCCAATCCAAGGAAATGCTAATAGGATACACAACAATATGGAGTTGTTACCAGATATGTAATTGTTTTATTAAAATATATCATAGATAATATTAAAATGATTTTAATCACAGTTGATTGTTTATAAATTTTATAGTGAGGATAGATGTGTTAAGATATCTATAATATAAATGTCTAGTGGCGTGTGTTAGTCTGTCTGTGTGTGGAAAAATAAAACCAAGCTGCAGCGCCACCTGCTGGGCAGAGTTATACACTGACCTACTAAATTCTTAGTGTGTTTGGAAAAAAAAATTCAGAAAGGGCTGAAATTTGGTATACTAAGATGTTTTTAATTTGTTAATTTAATTTGTTAATTGTTAAAAGTGTTTATAAAGATTTAAAAAAAGTATATATATATTTCTTGAAGGAGAAGTGACAGTTGGGAGTGGTTGGTGGCTGCCGGGGGTGACAGTGGGGAGTGGTTGGTGGTTGAGGCCTGGGCTATGGCCCAAATGCATGACAAGAACCTTTTTAACACCTTAAGTAGCTTGATTTGACTAGAATGCATAAGTATCATGCACGGGTTAACTTGTAGTTTATATGCATAAATGTGTCAAATAGTGAAATAGTTAATAATAAAGTTTATATGTTAAAGTCTGATTCACAGCAAATAAATTAATGCTATGAGGGACATATTACTGAGGCTGAGTGTGAGCGGGTCCCCTGCTAATTCCTGGGTTGGATGACCCGGGAATTAGACCCAGGTCTTTTGGAAGGTTATTCCCGGGTCCGACCCAGGTAGCCTCCAGTCTGAATGGTGAGACCCAGGTTTTTCAAGCCGGGTCTCACTGAAATTTATTGAGAAGCGAAAAAAAAAAAGAAAAATTTACATCACAAGAGGAGCCAATTAAAGCTCTTCTTGTGGTGTTGCCATGGAGACCAGGGCAGACCCAAGTTCAGTGTGAACTCGGTTGACCCGTGAATTTGCAGGGGTGGGAGGCTCTGTCCCCCGGCAATATCCAGTGTTCATATACCCGGGATATTGCCGAGGGGGCAATGTGAAAGTGGTATGATTAGGCCATCAAAACAAGGGTGTACGCAGTTACAATAGAGTAGAATCAAATTCAGAATACATATGTAATTATAACTGGTTTGTCCATTGCAATTAGCTATCACCAAGAGGTCACTGATAATTACATTAGGGATCCCATGCAAAATACTTATTTACACAATGAAGCTAAATCAAAATATAATTATGGATGGAAAGACATCCCACAGTTTATAGTAACCTCCTTGCTTGTTGCCACCTTGGGACAGAATGATCTAAATAGTTTCATGACATCCTGAAAAATAACTCAGGCAAATGATGTATGGAATATACTATGGGAATACTTCAGTGAGGTATGGTATAAATGTTGGACATTTTGTAGTAAGATTCAGTTCAGTTTGTTTTTTGGTTTTGTGTGTTTTTGTATATGTACAATTGCTGCAAGTGTACAGTATGTGTATTAATTATCTAGGTTTGTAAAATAGTTTTGTGTTTTTGTTATGTAGGTTGTTAAGGAAGTGTAGATAATTAGAAGACTTATTAGTTAGTATATTACATCCTTTAGTTATGAGCCAACCAATTGTAAATCTGACATAATACATTTGAAGATATAAATGAGAGATATATAAGATATATCTATATTGATATATATTAATACTTATATGGTAAATAGAATAAATATCAGATTCTGCAACAGAGTATAATAATGAGCCTCTTTCCCTATATGACACACTGTGAAAACTATCAACTCTAGTAACTACAGTTGCCCTTTTTTTTTATCTCCTCCACTGAATTCCTGGCATATGACATTTATGGGAGTTAAGGAGAAATACTGGGAGATCTGTCTATGCCAGGTCTCCGGGTGCCGACAGCCGCAGATCTTACAGCTCGGCTGATCGTGAACAGCTATGTCATGTGACCTCCTCTGCATAACACAGGGAGGTCATGTTATGATGGGCTATCCAATCAGGGAAGGAGGAGGAGAGTGTGTAGTGTGCTCTACCTCCTTCCTTTGCATGGGCTCCAGCATCTGTGTGAGAGGTGTAACAGGTAATTAAGAGGCATGTTGTGAGGCTGATTGGTTTGTATGGTGCTTGTGGTGAGGCTGATTGGCATGTATGGGGCATGTGGAGAGGCTGAGTGACATGTATGGGGCATGTGGAGAGGCTGATTGGCTTGTATGGGGCTTGTGGTGAGGCAGATTGGCATGTATGGGGCATGTGGAGATGCTGATTGACATGTATGGGACACGTAGAGAGGCTGATTGTCATGTAAGGGGCATGTGGGGAGGCTGATTGGCATGTGGGAGGCTTATTGGCATGTATATGGCACATGGAGAGGCTGATTGGCATGTATGGGGCATGTGGAGAGGCTGATTGACATGTATGGGACATGTGGAGAGGCTGATTGTCATGTAAGGGGCATGTGGGAAGGCTGATTGGCATGTAAAGGGCATGTGGAGAGGCTGATTGGCATGTATGGGGCATGTGGGGAGGCTGATGGGCATGTTAGGGACTGTGTCAAGGTCTGATGTCATGTAAGGGTCATGATGGCATGTGGGGAGATCTGATGGTGGGTGGGGAGATCTGATGGGCATTTGAAGAGGTTTGATGGGCATGTGGAGGTATCTGACTAGCATTTCTGAGGCATGTCTGTACATTTTATGGCATGTAGATAGGTCTGATGACATGTGAAGAGGCTGATGTGTATGTAAAGGTCATGTGGGGAGATGTGATGGGGATACGAAGAGGTATGAGGGGCATGTTAGCTATTTATGACTTTTTTTATGCCCACTTCAACAGTTCCCTCCACAGTGACTGTGGATACAGAAGCACCATGAGCTACTGTCAAGAGACTACCCCTGGACACTGCAGCGAAATAAGAGCTGTGCTGAGTTGATTATAATTCTGAACGGTTTAGCAATGTTGGATATATATTTTTTCACATAGCAAGACATTGCAAATTATGCTATATCTTCAATGTATGTGTCTGAGGTATGCTTACACTTCAGGGGCGGATCTACAATTTTTTAGGGGGTGCTTTAGTCCCCGCCCCCTTTTTTAAACTTTTAACAGTATGGGGTGCCAGGGCAATCGCCCACCACCCCCTCCTTTGCAGGGATGTTCCGTCTGCAGTTGCACACTATGTGCGTTCCGTTCAGAGCAGCCGGGCAGCATACCTTGCCTGATGTCTCTGCAGACACTGGCCGCACATAGTGTGCTGCTGCAGACAGAACATCCCTGCTGGGCGGGGGGGGGGGTGATTGCCCCGATCGCATCCCCTGGATCCACCAGTGATACACATGTTTATACTGTGTATATGTACATGCACTTATGTATAAAAGGTAAAGTAAGCTCTTTGCCATATCTATAGATATTTTTTGGCTCTTGGGCTCTGACTGGTTGGCCACCCCTGCCCTAAATGCTGTGAAATAAAGGGAAGAACAAACTCCAGTAAAATGTAAATACGAAAAGAACAAACCAATAATGACCCTACAGCAGAGGCATACAATGTGCATACAAAAGCATGCTTAAATTAGATAGCAGTATAAATAAATGACTATGTAGCATGTTCAGAAGTTCTCTCTATGCTGGTCAAACGTTATGTTTGATTGGCATTATGTTAAGAAAGAAAAAAGCCTTGACAACATGTAAGCTAGAAAATGAATTATGTTCTTAATAATTAGGAACCCTTTTAACATACTATACTGAATAATAATGGCTAGGTCATGGATAATGGTTGTTATAGCGCTTGCTACATTTATCTTAATTGTACAATGGCAGAATATTACAGCAGACCTTGTGCTGCCCTAAATTGTGCAGTTTTATTTAAAAAACAAGTAAGTAACCTTTAACAAACCGGTTTACCTTGAGATACACTTTAAATTTAAACATACAACAATGACAACGTTATTTTAAAGATTTTATTTTTGAGCCTTCCTATGTAATCACTGCCTCTGCTTTACAATACTGCTTGAATGCTGACTGGCTAAATAAAGACTTTCTGAAATGGTTTTCTTGGTGAATGCAGACCCCATGGGAAGCAATGTGCTTTGTGAGCTAGAAAATGTTCCTTCACAAGTTCCTTTGCCAGACTGGTTCAAATTAAATGCAGTTCAAGATATTGCCGTGCTAAAAGCAATTCAAACTGCACAGGGAGACTAATATATATATATTTATATATATATATATATATATATATATATATATATATATTTATATATATATATATATCTATATCTATATATCTATATATATTCAAATATATATATATATATATATATATATATATATATATTCAAATATATATATAGATATATATGAATACATACACATGCATGCACACATATCTATCTATCCATCTATCTATATGTATATATATATATATATATATATATATATATATATATATATATATATATACATATATATATAGCATGACACTGCACTGTTTTCTGTTATGCGGGCTCTCAATAACCCAGAAACTCATAAAATATTGCCCCACAAGTACTCAGATCCTTTTTTAGTTAAATATAATAGAGCATTTTTGGTGGATTTTGCCTTAGGTCTGCAGGTCAACGGACTGGGAATCCCATAGTTGGACGATAGTTCGATGTGGGAGCTTGAATTGTTTATTATGGTTTAGAATTAATCAGACAGATATTCTTAAAATAAATATAATTTTTGAAGAAATTATGATTTGCTATGCTTTTTAAAGAAACAATTGAAACTAATGCAGATAATGTTATGTACAATTAGTTTAAAGAATCAATAACTGATCCAGTGGAATTTTATATTAGCAGTGTTTGGTTTGGATGCATAAAGTGAATGAGGTTGCCCGGACCTTCCCCATTCAAACTCAGGGGTGCCACTGCAGGGAGTGTGTCTGCTATGGGCTATGAGGGGTGTCCAAAAATGCTGGACCAACCTTCTGAGGCCTACGCTCTACTGTACCGCCACCTAAGAAAACAGGTATGAACTGTTAGTTTTGTGTGGGTGGTGTTGTATAGCTGTAAAGTGACATATAATCTAAGTGTCATGTAAGTGATTACAGAGTTATAAAGGAGTAGGGGGTATGAAGAGTGAGCACTGTATTTTGTTAAATTGTAAATGTTACTTTATGTAATCTCCTTCTATTCCCCTTAATAAGTTCATATACAAAAAAAAAAAGATCTAGTTATTGTATATGTATTCTTTTTTATTTCTTTCAAAGTAAGGTTTTGCTATCAACAATGGACCGTGGAATTAGATGAAACAAATATTTTTATGGATACAACACATCCCAGTATGCAGCAGTTGTTTGTTACTCATGGTTTCCAGTATGATGCAGATTTAATATTAGGATATATAAGGTTAGAACTAATCCTACACATTCGATAAAAACAGGAGCAGATACATACTCCTCCTTGAACAGTCCCGTTTTTACCTTTCTCCAACTTGCTGATGTCGTTTAGCGCTGAAAAGTTTTGTGGATTCATGGGGGATGTCTTATACTTACCAGGTGCGGAGGTGGTGTGGCATGGTTGTTGTGGGCCCTCTTGCTCCGGTTCAAGTCTGGTGTGATGTCCTGAATGATTTCGTGGGGTATAGTTTAAGGGTTCCTGTTGTGTTGGGTAAAAGAAGGAATAAAAATGTATGACTGATAGATATAGATATATGGGGCCTTACGCAGACCTGGATGTAATTTACGTTTGAAATGTAAGCGTAAATAGCAGCCATTTAAGACATGTATTTTACTGTCAGATCAGAGCCGTTTGTGTGTTAAGTTACGTGCAACTCAGCATAGTACTCAATATGTGTAATTTCAGTAAGATACGCTTAAAACCTACCATATGTTAAAAGCTCCTGCGCACAGCATTGTGGGAAGTCACCCAGAATCGGTCACACAGCGGGAGGCTCTTAAGCTCCTTGTTGACCACTAACACAGAAGAGGGGAGCAGGTCTCTGGAGCAGCAAGGCTGGCAGCTACATCTGGCCTGTCAGATGAGGGGTCCGTCCAATAGCAGCTGTTATACCTACAAATCCAGTAGTCACGTCTGTGCTTTTTGTCTAATGGGGTTGTAGCTCCAGTGATCTACATTGGCAGGTGTTGAGCTATAGCTCATAAGAGCCATTTTCTCCCCAGTTATATTCTTCCCTTTATCAGGCGTTCCCCTTAACCTAATCCTCATTCTTACCAGGAACAAGCCCCAGTAGACCTTTACATGGTGAACAGTATAAAACAGGCTGGTAGGTTGATACCTTTTATTAGACCAACATAGAATTTACAGCTTTTTAGGCTTCAAACCACTCTTCATCAGGTACACATGTGTTAGTTTAAATACTGGCTTCATTCTTTCAATTATTCCATGTTCGGCGGTTATAATATTAAGATCGTTCACTGAAGCTTTTCTCTTTAAACAGATGTTAACATGCTCTCAACCTATTGATGGTCGGGCTGAAATGAATAAAATAGTTAATAGCGTGTGCCTGCTGGCTGCACACCTGTTTGGAGACCCTGGAAAATTTTAGGATTTGTGTTAGAAAAACATCTTACCTTTGAACACCATGTTTATAAGCGCCCCAAGCTTTTATTAAAAATAAATACAATGCATTTTAAAAGAGCTTTTTGTGTGGCATCCTATGGAACAGCTGCATCCTCTGACAGTGATTTTAATATGTAGATGAATTATAACAGCATTACCTGAAATCAATCTGTTCAACTTCAGCTCATTGTAATTATACTAATTTTCATCTTCCAGCTAAATTAGTATCCTTGTCATATTATTTGATATACACAAATGTGCGTTTGATGCTGCCAGCTATTTCTTGTTACTGTGTGTTAGCAGATTATCATAAGTGTTAGTTGTAACCACTGGATAAATGTCGGAATGTGTTTTTTCCTAAATGGTCTAAAAAGATTACACAATAGGCAAAATGCTTCAATTTTTTATTTATTTATATACAGTATGGTTCATAAATGCCATTTATAGACCTTTAACAATACACTTTTGGAAATGTCATTTCAAAATAGTAAACATCCATCGATGTGAATAGTATGGTGTCTTTCACTTAATAACCACTGCTCTCTCCCCTGCACATTGGGTCCTTTTATTGTGGAAGCCTGAATTCCTGATCCCCCCCACAACAGGAGAAAACCCTCAGGGATAGACCCCCACTTTGCAGAGTCGCTACATTTTGAAAGCAAATTTCCAAAAGCGTAAATCTCTTTTCGAAATCTAAGTCATTTGTCATTTTATAACATATGTACAATTTGTAAAATAACAATATGCTCTTGTGGCGCAGCAGTCATTTTTAAACATCCTACAAATGCCGATGGTGTCCTGTGAGAAAAGAGTGGCCGAATGGCTGATAATGAAGAAGGGCCCGGCCAACTTCAGATTAAAACGCTAGTGAGAAGGGGGGCTTGGTGGGCCTTCAGATCACGTTTTCGGGTATGAATTTCAAAATTAGAGTTGGTATCAGTGAGGATGGAATCCCTCAACGCACACTGGTTTCTCTGGCTGACTGATGCTCTACATTCCTTCCTGAATGCTCTGTTCAACATTTGGAGTCCCCTTGTGGGAACCATTCAGGAGTACCTGCAGAGCAAATCACAGCTCTGGTTGTGCAGTGGGCTGGGAGGAATCCTGTAATCAGCTGTTGTCAGCGTAATGGAATGAATGCAAATCCTAATGGATTGGGTTTGGATGAGAGGGGAGCCGGAGAGATCCAGGTAAAGAACAGAGTGCAGAGGTTTGAGACTGAGTGGTGGACCTATACGGCAACATAGTGATGGGCAGCAGTGGTGGATCCTTGTTCGAAATCAGGAGATTAACTGCCTATGGAGCGGATGGTGAAGGCGAAACAGAAAAGACCCATTGACAGGTTACAGTATGCAGGGAGAGCCCATCAGTGACATGGCCTTAGGCCCAGGAATTGGCATGTCCAGATCAGGACACCTGGCAAGACTGACAGTGTCACACAGCTCCCAGTTACAGCATTCTATTTTTTACACAAATGCTGGGCCTGGGTATGTGTGAGACAGAGGGTAGAGAGGTAACTAGTATTATTAATGCGGAGGATGATGACAGCATACTCTTGTGTTTGGTGAGTGGATTCAGAGAGTGTGTGTAGCGTTACGAGGCAGTAGCCTCCGCCGGCAATCCAGTAGGAATTTCGTGGCCCAACCCAGTGACAACAAGAATACCATGCGCTGCCAGGTCGTGGCCACAAATGTCCCCAGTAAAGTCAGGGTATCAGCGGCCAGGTAGTGAACATTGGGAGCATGTGGGCAAAACACAAGTGGAGAACTGGGAGAAGACAGTCCGGGGTGTAGTTTAAGGTGCTTGGAGAGTGAGGTCGGGGTACCATGGTCTAGGAATGTGGAGTATTATCTGATACACCAAGTAGAGGCTATCTGTATGCTTTAAAGGAAAGACTGGTGCCTATCAGAAAAAGGAGGTTAAGGAAAGGATTTAGAGAGATCAGTAATGTGGAAATATTTTGTTTACTCCCACTGGAACTATTTAATCTAGACTGAATGGGAAAGGAAAAGAGCAGGAGAGAGATGGATGATAGGAGGTATTATAAAATGATTTTCAGGCCTTTGAGATTTGGGCTAACATGAGTAGGAAAAAGAGGCCAGAAAACATATTGTCTCTTTTTGGGTATATGGATAACATTGGGGAGGCATAAAGGATTTTCCAGGGGAACGGCCTGGTTAAAATATGATGAGCTGCCTTGAATGGCAAGGCACTTATATGTATTCTGGGCATCATGTCAGGTATCTGTCAGACTGGACAAAAAGTACTTGGGATTAACAAAAAGTGAGTCAGTCATCAAATGGCTAAGAATATGGTGTACGTATTGGGATGGCATTGTGCCACTTTTATAGTAGATATGCAGAGATTGACCATGTGCCTGATGTGCTAGTAATCCAAGCAGGAGAAGATAATTTGGGAGTGGTGCCTATGAGGGAGTTAATAATTAAGATAAAGGATGACCTGTTAAGGCAATGGGTGGTGTTTCCCAAAATTATATGAAGGGAAGAGAGTGGAATGCACGATGCGCATGATTAATAAGAGCCATGTATGACTCTACACTGAGAATTATATTAGGGAAAGTTAAACATTTATTTGATTTAAAGGGCTGGTACTGAATGGGTAGGCGGTTGGTTTTCCACTTCTGCACATAATCTTAGTTTGCGGAAAGCGACTCCCGAGAGGGAAGTTAAGCATGCAGATTAAAGGATCATCCAAATGCATCAAAATGACCTTCATAAATGGCCCTCTCAGAGTTAGATAGGGTGATTTTACTTGACAGTACCTGAGCCTGTGAACAGTTCGGATCAATGTTGTTCAGGGTTATAACATCAACCATGCAGGGTTATAACATCAACACACACACAGTCCTCTTTTCAGTCTATATTAACATTTTTTTGCCCTTGCAACTCCTATTTCCCCTGTGTAGAAGTGTCCATATTTTCTTGTGATTCCTAATCCTGAACTCTCCTTAAAAACCCTGTCACAGTTAAGGTGCTACCAATCTATTTTATTTCCTAACCCAGTTTCTGACTTATAAGCAAAATAGCAATTCCAGGCCACACATTCATATTAATAATAAAATGCTAACAATACTTCAGAATTCATGTGTAGTCTTAATAACATCAGTTAACTCCAACTCATTCCCGCATTCACCTCAGCTGGGTCTGCACATCTATTTGCAGAACATTAAGAATTATTTATCCGTCTAATGCTTGTGGAGAAATATATTTACACTAGCAATATGTTGGCATTCTATGAATACTGAGTTGTGCGCACTTTGATTCCCTTCTCCAAGGGCCTTCTGTAGGTTAATATTCTTGTTTATTTAAATGCATATATTATGCACTATATATAAAAAGTCCGACATGCAGATGGTTATTTCGTGAATATATCACTGTGTGATTAAGCAGGAGGGCAGGTTTAGACCTGACAGCAATATATAATAAGTATTCTTTTTTGAATGGTTTAAAGAAAAATATTTTAGCTGTTAAATGTAAGACATTCATTACTTAATATATTTCAGTTTACAGCAGGTCTTTTTATCCGATTTCTAGCAGTACCCAAATTATTTCTGTATTTTAGCATTGCAACCTATTTAAACCCATGGTTTAGTTTTTAATAAATAGCTTCATTTTATTTATTTTCTTGGTGTCTACAAGTAAAATATATTATTGTTCAAATATAATGAATATGAATTGAGAAATAAATATTAAAGCATGATTAATGTATGTTATATAATCGGTTCACAAAGCATGTATCGTGGGGACCTATCTTAATTGGCAGGACATTCTTCGATTTTATTTTTCGAGCCATGGGATAAGAACCCTTGGTTTACTACTATGTGAACTACAAATACTGATTATTGGTAGATACTAAAAGAACCCTGTGCAATTACAACTCATGTACAATTTCTTTTTTGCAATGGGGAAAAAATAAGAAAATGTCTGGATAATTATGGACAGTTGTTTTATTTCACAAGATTATTATTGCTAAATACAAGCTGTAGGGACACAAATCCAGATCCCGGCTTTGACCAATTATGGACACTCTTCTAACCGACTACTACGTGAACTACAAAGCTGACTTTAAAGGTAAGGAAGATTTATTCCCATTTGCTGTAGGCAGCAGTAACAGCAAATAATAACTTGAGAACTAGTGCACTAGCCATTCTAAAGGTCCAGTGTCACTCACCAGACTGTGAGTGCTTCTTCCCGTGTGTTTAGGAACCGTGGCCGTCCACCATCCTGAGGGTCTGCGCATGCGCAGCCCTTTCAAAACCTTCAGTACCTGTTCCTTTAACTTAATTGGCTGATCAGGCAACACTCCCTATTTAAAGCACCTGCTGTCCATTCCTCGTTGCCTGATCTTGGAGTCTCATTCCCCATGAGCCTCTGAAGGTGTTCCTGTGTTTCCTCGTGTATTCAGCGCTGCTGATTCCTGTGGTTTCCAGACCACTTCTACTCCTGTGGTTTCCAGACCACTTCAACTCACCTGTGTTTCATCGTGACTGTTAGCTGATTCCTATCCGCTGCCTCCGTGCACTACAGTCCTCAGACCACTTCAACTCTCCTGTGTTTCATCGTGACTGTTAGCTGATTCCTATCCGCTGCCTCCGTGCACTACAGTCTTCAAACCACTTCAACTCACCTGTGTTTCATCGTGTCTGTTAGCTGATTCCAATCCGCTGCCTCCGTGCACTACAGTCCTCAGACCACTCTAACTCTCCTGTGTTTCATCGTGACTGTTTGGCTGATTCCTATCTGCTGCCTCCGTGCGCTACAGTCTTCAGCTCATCTCAACTCTCCCGTGTTTCCTCAAGACTGCTACAACTGATTCCTATCCGCTGCTCTCCGTGCTCAACAGTTCCAGCTCAGCTCTACTCTCCCGTGTTTCATCGTGGCTGCACCCGCTGGTTGCTATCCGCTACCTCCGTGTACCTGCAGAGTCCTGCTGGCTGCTACTCCTCAGTTCTACTCGTGTCTGCAGCAGCTGATCCGCTCTCCGTGCTTCTCAGTGTTCCTGCTGGTGTCTTCTCGCCAGTCTGCATCGGATCTGCGCCTCACTGCTTTCATCTCGTCTAGACCATCGCTACTCTTCAGGGTCCTCAAGGAGTCCAGTTCTACATACTGCTGCTTCCTTAGTATTTGTTCCCCTGCTGGTCTACCTACCTGTGCGCTGCACCTACTTGATTACCGCTTCACCCTCCAGGGACTTCGCATCCTGCCGGCCTCCAGCCGTTCAGGTATCTCTGCACTCTTGTCTGACAGCCTGCTCCTGAACCACGGTATGCATACTTCTCATTGACTGTGCTGGTGTATTGCATATCTTGCTGGACTGAGTTGTTCTCCTCTGGAGCTTACTATCCGCTGAGACTTTTGCCATCATTGACTGTGTTATCTTTTGCCCGGATAGTTTCTATGACTTTGTATTATTGCAGTGCTGTTCAGTCATTACTATATTGTGCATGTCATTGTGGATCAAGTTCAAGGTGCCCGTGTATCCTCTGTATTGCAGTCTCTCCCCGTGCTCCTCCTCACATATATATTCAGTGGTACAACTTGCTAGAGGCAGACCACTGATTCCTGTTTCCAGTGTCACCTGTTCCAGTGTCCTCTCACATAGCAGTGGTACAACTTGCTAACGCAGACCACTGACTCCCCGGATACCTTCACCTGGATCCCATTCCTTCACCCAGACAGCGGTACAACTTGCTAAACGCAGACCGCTGACTCTTATCACCTCCTCGTTTCTGTTGGACATTCCTCCTCACTATAGCAGTGGTACAACTTGCTACCGCAGACCACTGACTACCCTCACGTGTCCTTTGTCCATTCAGTTCCTCGTGTATTACTACATATATATTACCAGTGCTGCTAGTCATAGACTTTCCCGAGCATCTCTATCATCTGCTGTCTCCTGTTCCGTGATCACCTCGCTACCAGAGTACCATATTACCATCTATACTCCTCTGGTAAGCTTATCACCTGGTGATCCCTGGGTAAAGACTCCTAGTGCCCGTGACAGTAAGATCAGGCCATGACAGACCCAGATACGGAACCTACAGCCAAAGAGATGCTGCAGCATCTGGTCACCCGTGTGGAGCAACAGGATGCTCGCCAACAGCTGTTACTTCAATACTACCAGTCGTTAGCCTCCCAAGGAACATCTGGACAGACCGTTACAGCTAATGTTGAAGCTCCTGTGCTTACCTCCGTTTCCCCAGTGCCATCCCAGGTGTCTACCGCTTCCACGCTTCACCTGCCTACTCCGTCAAAGTACGATGGAGACCCCAAAACTTGTAGGGGTTTTCTCAACCAATGCTCAGTTCATTTTGAGCTCCAACCTCAAAATTTTTCTACCCATCGTTTCAGAGTGGCCTATCTTATCTCATTGTTTTCTGGACAAGCTCTGGCTTGGGCCTCCCCTCTGTGGGAGAGAAACGATCCTGTATTACAGGATAGTGCCAAATTCATTTCTATGTTCCGAAGTGTGTTCGATGAACCAGGTCGTGTGACCTCCGCTGCTTCCAGCATTCTTCGTTTACGTCAGGGTTCTCATACAGTAGGCCAGTACGTCATTCAATTTAGGATATTAGCCTCTGAACTTCAGTGGAACACTGAAGCATTAATTGCCGCTTTCTGGCAGGGTCTCTCCGATAAAATTAAAGATGCACTGACTACCCAAGAGCTTCCTACGTCATTAGAAGATTTGATCTCTCTTTGCCATCGTGTAGACATGAGGTTTCGTGAAAGAGAATCTGAGAAAACAACTTCAGTTAAAGCACCTCTTCGCTCAACCCCTCAATTTCGTCCAGCTTCACCTTCTGTGATTCCCATGGAGATAGGACGTTCCAAATTAACTTCAGAGGAGAGGAACCGAAGAGTAAAGAATAGACTTTGTATCTATTGTGCTTATTCCACACATATGCTCAGTTCTTGCCCTAAGAAATCGGGAAATGCCATGCCCTAACTAGTTCTGGAGAGGTGAAGTTAGGGTCCCTGGAGTCCTCTCCATCTTCTACGAAATTAAAAGTCTGCGCTTTTGATGTTACGATTTCCTTTGCTACCAAATCCTTTGAGTCTCAAGCACTGATTGATTCTGGAGCAGCAGGAAATTTCATTTCTAAATCCCTAGTGAATCAATGGTCCCTACCAGTGATTACTTTGAAAACACCGATTACTGTGACTGCTATAGATGGATCACGTCTCATCAATGGTCTCATCACCCAGAGTACGTCTCCAGTAACGCTTCAGATTGGTGTGCTACACCATGAAGAGATTTCGTTTTTAATTCTTCCTGTTACGACAAGTCCGATTGTCTTAGGCCTTCCATGGCTTCAATGTCATTCTCCCCAGATTGACTGGCGCACTCCTCAAGTTACGTCTTGGGGAGCTGAATGTCATCATCGTTGTCTTTCTCAAGTCATACCTCTTAAAATACAGCAATCTTCCATCTCATCTTCCTCACCGGGACTCCCTCCTCAGTATGCTTCATTTGCCGATGTTTTTGATAAAGCTCAGTCTGAACGTCTTCCTCCTCATCGTTCATGGGATTGTCCGATCGATCTTCTCCCTGGCAAGACTCCTCCTAGGGGTCGGGTCTATCCACTTTCGTTACCTGAAACTCAAGCTACATCTGATTACATCCAGGAGAATCTCCAGCGAGGGTTTATTCGACCTTCCACCTCTCCCGCTGGAGCCGGGTTCTTCTTCATAAAAAAGAAGGATGGATCACTACGCCCCTGCATAGATTTTCGTGGACTCAATGCCATTACTATTAAAAATCGGTATCCCATTCCGTTGATCACTGAGTTATTTGATCGCATCAAGGGAGCTCGGATCTTTACCAAGTTGGATCTTCGTGGTGCCTATAATTTAATTAGAATCCGGCCCGGTGACGAATGGAAGACAGCGTTCAACACCAGAGATGGGCATTATGAATATCTAGTAATGCCTTTTGGGTTGTGTAATGCCCCCGCTGTTTTCCAGGGCTTCGTTAATGAGATCTTTCGGGACTTGTTATATGTATGTGTCGTTGTCTACCTGGACGACATATTGATCTTTTCACAGGACCTGCCTTCTCATCACCAACATGTGGCAGAGGTCCTTTCCAGACTCCGGAAAAATTCATTATTCTGCAAACTAGAAAAATGTTCATTCGAGTTGCCCCAGATTCCATTTTTGGGGTATATTGTTTCCGGAGTTGGCCTAAAAATGGATCCAGAAAAGGTGAATGCTGTATTACATTGGCCCCAGCCAACTACTCTTTGTGCTATCCAGCGTTTTTTAGGTTTTGCCAATTACTATAGACGCTTCATTCAAGACTTCTCGTCCATTGCATCTCCTATTGTGTCCCTAACTCGTAAAGGGGCCAATACTAAGCAATGGTCATCCGAGGCCCTCCAAGCCTTTCAATTTCTTAAAGAGTCCTTCTCCTCTGCTCCCATTCTTCGACAGCCTGATGTGACACTTCCCTTCTTCCTAGAAGTAGATGCCTCTAATGTGGGCTTAGGAGCCATTCTCTCCCAACGCTCGGAGCAACAAAAATTCCATCCTTGTGCCTTTTACTCTCGGGGTCTCCTGCCTGCGGAGAAAAATTACACTATCGGGGACAAGGAGTTGCTGGCTATCAAAGTTGCATTAGAGGAGTGGAGATACTTATTGGAAGGAGCTCGTCACCCTGTGACGATTTTCACGGATCATAAGAACTTGTCGTACCTACAGTCTGCCCAATGCTTGAATCCTCGTCAAGCAAGATGGTCTCTTTTCTTTTCCCGTTTCGAATTAATCATAACCTTCAAACCAGCTGCCAACAACAAGAAAGCTGACGCTCTATCCCGAGCTTTTGTGACGTCCTCTGACGTTGAAGAGGTTTCCAACCATTCTATACTAGACCCCAAATGTATCTCGCTGGCTGATTCTTCCACTAAAGTGCTACCATTTGGGAAGACCCTCGTGCCTCTTACTCTTAGGAGGAAAATCCTTTCGTGGTTCCATTCTTCTCGTTTTTCTGGACATGCTGGTGAACGCAAGACCTTTGAGATTCTCTCTCGAAGTTACTGGTGGCCCTCGATGAGGAGAGACGTCAAAGAGTTTGTTGCTTCTTGTGAATTGTGTTCTCAGTTTAAATCCTCCCGCAGAACTCCAGCGGGGTTGCTGCAACCACTACCCATTCCGTCCAAGCCCTGGACCCATATTAGTATGGACTTTGTTACTGATCTGCCATCTAGTAAAAATTGTAATACTATTTGGGTAGTGGTAGACAGATTTTCGAAGATGGCTCATTTTGTCCCTTTGTCTGGTTTGCCTTCCTCGTCTACTCTGGCTGAATATTTCGTTAAGGAAGCCTTTCGTATTCATGGATGTCCACTTGAGATTGTGTCAGATAGAGGAGTACAATTCGTTTCCAGATTCTGGCGGGCCCTTTGTAAAACCTTGGGCATACGATTAGCACTCTCATCTTCTTACCATCCGCAATCAAACGGACAAACTGAACGGGTCAATCAAGATCTCGAGACCTTTATAAGGATGTTCTCATCAGCCAATCAAGACAACTGGGTAGAATTGCTTCCTTGGGCTGAATTCGCTCGTAACAACATGTACCATGAGTCATCGTCCAAAACTCCATTCTTTGTGGTTTACGGTCACCATCCGTCTTTTCCGGAATTTCCTGCCCTCCCTCCCACCCAAGTTCCTGCTGTAGAGACTGTTTGTCAGACCTTCAAAAATATTTGGTCTCAGGTCAAAACCTGTTTAAAGAAGACATCTGCCAAATATAAGTCTTTCGCAGATAAGAAGAGGCGGGCTATTCCACCACTGAAAATTGGAGATCGTGTCTGGTTATCTACCAAAAATATTCGTTTGAAGGTCCCATCTATGAAATTCGCTCCCCGTTTTATTGGTCCATATAGGATCATTCAAGTGATAAATCCAGTTTGTTTCAAACTTCTACTTCCTAAGAACCTTCGTATTTCCAATGCCTTCCATGTGTCCTTGCTCAAACCTCTCATCATCAACCGTTTCTCGGCTCCTCCTTCAGCACCTCAGCCAGTTCAAGTTCATCAGGAGGAAGATTTCGAGATTACTCATGTATTGGACGCAAAAATTTCGCGAGGAGTTCTCCGTTTCCTCGTTCATTGGAAGGGCTTTGGTCCTGAGGAGCGTTCATGGATCAAAGCTGAAGATCTCAACACCCCAGCTCTTCTTAAGAAGTTTTATTCCAAAAATCCGGACAAGCCCGGTTCCAGGCGTTCTGTGCCCACCTTTAAAAGGGGGGGTACTGTCACTCACCAGACTGTGAGTGCTTCTTCCCGTGTGTTTAGGAACCGTGGCCATCCACCATCCTGAGGGTCTGCGCATGCGCAGCCCTTTCAAAACCTTCAGTACCTGTTCCTTTAACTTAATTGGCTGATCAGGCAACACTCCCTATTTAAAGCACCTGCTGTCCATTCCTCGTTGCCTGATCTTGGAGTCTCATTCCCCATGAGCCTCTGTAGGTGTTCCTGTGTTTCCTCGTGTATTCAGCGCTGCTGATTCCTGTGGTTTCCAGACCACTTCTACTCCTGTGGTTTCCAGACCACTTCAACTCACCTGTGTTTCATCGTGACTGTTAGCTGATTCCTATCCGCTGCCTCCGTGCACTACAGTCCTCAGACCACTTCAACTCTCCTGTGTTTCATCGTGACTGTTAGCTGATTCCTATCCGCTGCCTCCGTGCACTACAGTCCTCAGACCACTCCAACTCTCCTGTGTTTTATCGTGACTGTTTGGCTGATTCCTATCTGCTGCCTCCGTGCGCTACAGTCTTCAGCTCATCTCAACTCTCCCGTGTTTCCTCAAGACTGCTACAACTGATTCCTATCCGCTGCTCTCCGTGCTCAACAGTTCCAGCTCAGCTCTACTCTCCCGTGTTTCATCGTGGCTGCACCCGCTGGTTGCTATCCGCTACCTCCGTGTACCTGCAGAGTCCTGCTGGCTGCTACTCCTCAGTTCTACTCGTGTCTGCAGCAGCTGATCCGCTCTCTGTGCTTCTCAGTGTTCCTGCTGGTGTCTTCTCGCCAGTCTGCATCGGATCTGCGCCTCACTGCTTTCATCTCGTCTAGACCATCGCTACTCTTCAGGGTCCTCAAGGAGTCCAGTTCTACATACTACTGCTTCCTGAGTATTTGTTCTCCTGCTGGTCTACCTACCTGTGCGCTGCACCTACTTGATTACCGCTTCACCCTCCAGGGACTTCGCATCCTGCCGGCCTCCAGCCGTTCAGGTATCTCTGCACTCCTGTCTGACAGCCTGCTCCTGAACCACGGTATGCATACTTCTCATTGACTGTGCTAGTGTATTGCACATCTTGCTGGACTGAGTTGTTCTCCTCTGGAGCTTACTATCCGCTGAGACTTTTGCCATCATTGACTGTGTTATCTTTTGCCCGGATAGTTTCTATGACTTTGTATTATTGCAGTGCTGTTCAGTCATTACTATATTGTGCATGTCATTGTGGATCAAGTTCAAGGTGCCCGTGTATCCTCTGTATTGCAGTCTCTCCCCGTGCTCCTCCTCACATATATATTCAGTGGTACAACTTGCTAGAGGCAGACCACTGATTCCTGTTTCCAGTGTCACCTGTTCCATTGTCCTCTCACATAGCAGTGGTACAACTTGCTAACGCAGACCACTGACTCCCCGGATACCTTCACCTGGATCCCATTCCTTCACCCAGACAGCGGTACAACTTGCTAAACGCAGACCGCTGACTCTCATCACCTCCTCGTTTCTGTTGGACATTCCTCCTCACTATAGCAGTGGTACAACTTGCTACCGCAGACCACTGACTACCCTCACGTGTCCTTTGTCCATTCAGTTCCTCGTGTATTACTACATATATATTACCAGTGCTGCTAGTCATAGACTTTCCCGAGCATCTCTATCATCTGCTGTCTCCTGTTCCGTGATCACCCCGCTACCAGAGTACCATATTACCATCTATACTCCTCTGGTAAGCTTATCACCTGGTGATCCCTGGGTAAAGACTCCTAGTGCCCGTGACATCCAGCATATAATACAACCCCATGCCCATTTTATAAAGCAGATTTATGTCCAGCATATAATATAGCACATAATAAATCTCATGTCACAATACTCTCCCTCCCGCACTCTTAGGTCTACCTCTGACCTGCGCCTTGTCTTGTTTCTGGTAACCACCTCTGACTCATTCCTACAAGACTTCTCCCATGGTGCTCCCCACTTATGGAATTCCCTACCATGCTCAATCAGACTTTCCCACAGCTATCAAACCTTTTGAAGCTCAAAGCCCATCTCTTTTAGCACTTACCTTATCCCTATTCACACTAATGCACCCTCATAGTTGTCCCAATCTCCACTTTAAGCCACATTTGCTCCTCTTGTTTCAACTGTACCCTCTTCCACTTAGAATGTAAGCTCTCTAATGAGCAGGGTCCTCTACCCTTTGCTTTCATGTCTGTATTTATTTTGTCTGCCTTGTATGTTCTTGCTTTATGCATGTACCATTCCTCATTGTACGGCGCTGCAGAGCACTGTGGTGCCTTACAATCTACAATAATAATAATAGCATCCTATTTAGCATATAGAGATAGGTAAAAAAAAATTGTGCGACGATAAATGTGCCCTATAATACTACCCCATTGACTGGAAGCATTTTAGGGCTCCCAGAATTATTATTATTATTATTATTATCTTTGACTTATAAGGCGCCACAAAGGGTCCGCAGCGCCGTACATTACATATACAGAAAACAGAACCAAGACACAACATGATACAAAAATATATACAAACACAGGTGACAGGGTAAAGCAAACCAGATTATTTCTGAGACAGATAGTGAAAGGGATGGTAGAAATCAGCGAGAAGAAGGCCAAAGCTTAAGAAGACAGGGAAAACAGGGCTAGCGGAGCAGGCCAAGAGGTACAGAGGGTGAAGGAACAGTAGAGGGAGCACACAAGGAAAGAGGGCCCTGCTCATGAGAGCTTAAATCCTAAAGGGAAGGGGGAGACACAAATAGGGTGGTACTAACTGTGGGAGAGAGCCAGGACAAGGAAGTAAGGAGGAGGACTGATAGACTTGAATAAAGAAATGAGTCTTAAAGGCACGCTTGAAGCCTTTGAGAGTAGATGCTAATCTGATGGAACGTGGAAGATCGTTCCACAGCAGGGGAGCAGCCCGGGCAAAGTCCTGAATGCATGCTGTTGGCGCTCATAGAATACTAGAGAGTGGCAGAGGGTGCATTTATACCATATGTGATAACATGTGCTGTTAATGGTTAATAACCAAGCCAGAGTTTTCTCTTTCACTGAACTCCAGTAGAAAATCAGAGATTACAGAAAGAGAGACCATAGTTCATGGGATTAGGAAATATCCTGCTCAGCCCTCTTTAAACTGTCCTTTCAATGGTTACCGTAGTTGCAAATACTGTAGAAGATAGGTTTTACTGTACTACATACTAATATACTTGCTGCAAATTACCTGTACAACAGCCAAAAACAACAATGTTCCCGTGCGTGAAATACACAAATACAAATCACCATTTAAAAAGAATCAACATGAAAAGTTTTCTAGTGTTTTACAGATATAAATATCTCACTTGTCATAGAAATAGTGTTATAATTAAAGAAATCACACTGGAAATACTGACTGATGTTGCAAACTAAGTAATAACAAAATGATTCTTTGTTTATAGGCAGATATGTTCCATAGAGAACAGTGGTGTGCCCGTGCAAACTGGCAGAAATGTTAGAATACAGCTTTTCTTGTGTGCAGAAAACATACTTATTGTGAATGTAAATATATAGTTTTTGCTTTGAAACCAATGCCAGACACTGGCGTCTGTGCGCTCACACCTCATTAATAGTTAGGATGGCAAAACTGTATCTAATATACTTTAAGCCAGACTTTCATGAGGTAGAATTGGGTGCCGTGAATTTCAATCACCATGGAGGTGCAGACCTGAATACCATTCTGTAAGTCAGCATTTTCATGAATATCGTTAGGAAGCTGTGAATTAAAAGGTTTCCATAAATGTATTTGAATTTAAATTTATTTACATGTGTTGTATTGTGTTATGCTTCACAGCTGTCGAATATTCTTTTTTATTGTTGTATTTGAAAAGACTATTTGTGTATTCTATTTGTACCCATCCAGTTTTACATGATTTATGCTTTATGAATTATTCTCACACACTGTATCACATGAAAAATTAAATATTTAAAACGCCTTTCCACTGAGCTGGCGCAGGTAAATTTATATCAGTCGTTCATCCTGGCTTCTGCAAAAACTAATATCATAATGCTACTGTAATTCTGATATTTCTGTTAAAAAAAGGGGGTAAATAAACATAATAAAAATGAAAAAGGGTCAATAAACGGAATATAAGTACTGTAATAAAAATACATATTTATTTATTTTGCAATGTCTCTGAATAAAATTAGTTCTATTTTACTTTTTGCTTACAAATACATGCTTTCCCCTGGGCAGTAGTTGTGCAATTTCTAAAGGCTTTTTATTGAATACACATGTATCTCAAACTAATAAAAAAAAGGGATATGGTGAACTGGATTTGCATGATTTTATGGTTAAATGCAGCTAAAATTGGTATAGTTCTTAGTTTAATATGCTGTGTAGATGAAATGTTGCCGACCACTCTACCTTTTATCAGAAATTAAGCTTTGATGAAATGGTTTTGTTATTTCCTGTTCTCAGGTGTTTCGCAATAATGGATGAATTTACTATCCATTAAAAGCTGTGTCGTTATATAAATGTTTTTATGTAAAATAAAAATTGAACATGGTAATAATAGGATTATTTCCATGAGATTAATATATAAATCTGGTGACTAAATATTTGCAGAAAGTGCATGTCCAGTCATTGCGTTTTCCTAAACTCTTCATTTTGATACTATAATGACTTCAAATTATCAAAGCACATATTCATTTATGAAATGGAATAAATAAAATGTTTAGGTATATGTATAAAACTATGGAGGTTGTTTAAGAGCTGGCTGTGTAGTATATGAGGCCTGGCGGTAAACTTATCAAGCTGCAGGTTTGAAAAAGTGGAGATGTTATCTATAGCAACCAATCAGATTGTAGCTGTCATTTTGTAGAATGTACTAAATAAATAACTAAAATCTGATTGGTTGCTATTGGCAACATCTTTACTTTTTCAAACCCACAGCTTGATACATTTACCCCCTGGTGTGTATTTGCAGTTCATGTACCTGTTTTTACCTATTTTTATGTGACAGGTTTTCATGGCAAAATTGTGTTCAATTACTGCAAATGAACCTGAAATGCACACCCCTGTCCATGTGTTAAAAATCAAAGCTTTTCCAATTCTGTTATCCTTCTACATGCACATAATGCCCAATTCACATGCGCATGTAAACCAATATATTACAAAAAAGGAAATTTAAATATTTTCCATTTAAAATAAACCTAGCCCTGATGTATTTTTAGAAGTTAATAAAACATAAATGGGGGTCAATATATTTTGGAGAAAAGGGCAGGTAAGATGCAATAGAAGGATATATTGTATGGTGAAATGTTTTTGCACCACACACTTTCAAACCATCATTTATTGCACATAAAGGGCCTGATTCATGTTTGCATAGAGTATCTTACATGAAATAGCTCTGTGCATTCCTAGAAATGCACATTACACCAATGAATGCAATTGCATACAATTCACGTCCGATGCAGATGCAGCCAATTCAAATTCTGTGTTTGTCCTAAGTGCGCATCTTTTTACTGGTATCTTCTTCACCCACTACAGGGCAGGGGTAAACACGGACTGATAGCGATGACTGACACGGCATAATCTTTGATTTAAAATTACACGTATGCATGCCACTAGCTATCACAGTACAACTGTATGCAACTAAGATATACTATTGAAAAAATTATTATACTTTTAAGAGTTGTTATTTTAATTAATGATCAAATAAACATTTTATGCATTCTGATGTGACCTTTTATTGCAGTCTGTTCTGTGTGTTTATATATGGCAAGTACTGTTTAGGCAGAGCTTACTTCCACCCAGATAAAAACCTTTCTTTTTAGAAGTCCTGGATGCGACTCCTCTCCATGTACTTTCTTTGACAGATATTACTGAATGACAGGTGGAAACTTTAGAGTCCAATGGTTCCAATACATTTTCGCTTCGAAGCACCCTTAGTATCTCTATGTCTAATTTTTTCAAGGCACCCATGGGTCAAAATAAATAAATAAAAGGTAAAATAGAGGGGACCATCTCTCCTTCATCACACTCTTCTCCTTCTGTTTCCCCTAATCACACTGTTCTCCTCACCCTTCATCACACTGACCCCCCACTCCTTCATCACACTCAGCCCCTCCTTCATCACACTGAGCCCTTCCATCATCACACTGTATCCCCTCCAGCACACTGTGCCACTCCTTCATCAAACTGTGCCATTCTTTACCACACTTTTGCCTCTTCATTACACTGTTCCCCCCTCCATCACACTGTGCTCCCTCCTTCATCACACTGTGCCCCCTCCTTCATCACACTATGACTCCCTTCATTACACTGTGCCCCTGCACCATCACATTGTGTCCTCATTCATCACACACTTCCTCCTCCATCACACTGTTTTCTGTTTTGCACATAAGTTAAATACTGACTGTTTTTTCATGTAGCACACAATACTTGATAGCTTATTTGTACACTGAAATTTAAAGTTGATATTTGTGTGCTACCTGAAAAAGCAGTCAGTATTTAACTTATGTGCAAAACAGAAAACTAATTTTCACCCCTTGCATTGTAACATGGTTTTGTCCAGGAGACTTAAATAAGAAACTTCTTAATTTAAGTTCCTTAATGAATCAGGCCCCAGGTTTGCATCTGTTTAGTCGTCATCTTGGTGAGAAGACACATTACTAAACTAGGTCAAAAAGTCATAATGTATTATATTACATAATTAATATTCCAATCTAAACCATTTCTGTAAACCTGTTGAATGTTACAATGCATTTAAAAAAGGCTGAATTTAAATGTTTGCAGTGATATCAATTTACAGTTTTGAAAATACTGTTTTATCCATGTGGTGAATGCGGAAGGGGCTGCTCGCCTTTGTAACTCACAGGGCTTTTATGTGAAAGAGAAAAATGTTTAAATTATACCCCTGTACAATTATGACAAACTAACTGCAGACATGGGTGAAACACAGGCATTCAAAACCAACCCTCTGCCACTTGTATACGTTTGATTGATTTCTTGGTAATTGCTATTTATTTATGCTAACTATTTTAACATCTAGAATGACAGCTGCAAAGGGGCTAATGATGTAGTCAAAAGATTTTCAGGAGATCATTTTTTTCTACCAATGGTTTATAATATGGGACACAAATGTTTTTGTAAGTGAGAACCTGGCTGGAGATCTGTCATACATAGCACAGTTTAATCCATTTCTACTGTATGCTGTCATCTTAGTATCCTGGTTAAAACTGCTCAGCAGATTCGGTGGAGGTTGTTTTGGATGGAATGGGGTATGGCTCTCATGCATGTATTCTTGCTCCTGTAACTTGCGCTCATTCTGGGGGTAAGTGTCTAGCCCTTTAGAGTCCAACCTATGCTATATGAGTAAAGTCATATCTGAGTCCAACTTACCAGTGCCCATTTTGAACATGAATTGATGATTACTTTTATTAATATAATCCATATATGTCTCAATGCTTTTTCCTGAAAGTCCAGATTAAGGCCCATTGTTGACAAGGTTGAGAAGATTCCAAGCCACAGTAAACATGAAGGACGGAACTCCAAATTTGCCCAGTCGACCTACCTTCTTTCTCATTTTAATCTTCTGGGCCATGGGTGTAACTACCGGAGTAATAGAGGTAGTAGATACTTTTGGGCAGTGTCCTCTCAATACTGCACACAGAGGATACTATTGCAGTGTACATGGTCACATGGGAGCACAATGAGTCATTTGAAGCCTCACGATACCATGCATATGGGCCAGCATTCTAGGGCTTCAAAATTAAACTTTGCTTAGAGGGTAATGTTCTCTTCCTCTATGAAAAGTAAATGCAGAACAGCACGCAGCAGGTGGCACAGCAAGGCAAATGAATAGATTTGTGGGTGTCCCTCCATAGAAACTTTGTGGGCCCCTTCAAAAATGTTGCTATGGGGCCTGCAAATTTATGGTTACATCCCTGCGTTCTGTCTGTCTTTGCACTTTTGCACTTATACAATGTAAGTCCACAAATGCAGATGCAATTAGGACACAAGCTAGCAATGACATGTTTCTAATGTCCACTGCACTACTTTTCCCATCTTAAAAAGCTTTTATATGTGGCCTCCTGACAATGATATATAAAATATAAGAATAATATAGAAAATATAAGAATGAACTTTAAATTCCACTAAGGATGTTACAATCACCAAAAACACACCACTAAATTCTTAGTAAGAGGTGTGATGGAGAATGGACTGCTGATTGAATAGATATAGTATAGTTGACTTCAAGATATTGCCACACAAGTTGATTGCTTGTTTCATGAGTGACCTCACATTGGTGTTTGTATTAATGTATGTGGATTGGCTGAGATCTAGTCACCATTGTACTTTTTAGGTACCAGACAATAGGTAAAGTTAGACTTTGAGGGCCTGAGTCAATAAATCCTGCATCCTGAGCGCATTGTGCATTTGAAATAAACTGCATATATATCAGCACTGCGTACTCCTGAGTTCAACAAGGAACGGATCTAAAGATACGTGTGGTGCTGACTATGGGTGTAGTTTCACTCTGCTGTACTAGAACAGACACTGCAAGATACCTACAATACCTATGTGGAATAAAAATAATTCAAAAGAACACACAGAAAAAAAACCATTAAGCAATTAATGTTACCTATCAATAATACAGTCATTTATGATTCTAAATGGAAATTTAAAAAAAATTTCTGCTTTTTTATATTTTTTTTCCCCTTGGAAAAACACTTATTAGTCGGTCCTTAACAACTACTCTACATAACAGACATTTCTACAGCTGCTCCTGATTGCAGACACATGTTATAGCATGCATACAATCAGGGGCGGGCAAGGCCGGGGGGCAGGGGGGCATCGGTCCCCTGGGCCACTCAGAGTGACCGCTGTTGGGCCGCACAGGCGGCCGCATCATATGACATGCGATGCGGCCGCGTCATCAATGATGCGGCCGCATTGCGTGTCAGGTGATGCGGCTTGTTGTCAGCCCGCGCCTGCATACAATACTGACATCACTCGGACTCAGGACTTAGACTAGCCTTGTAGCTGGTGCAAGAGATGCAGCAGAAAAACAAGTAACTTTGAGACGCCTATAGCTTGATTCAGGCGTGGCTGCGTACGCTCAAGCTTGGCACACCCTTACTGTCAATTGACTATGGCCAATGCCCCTTCCCAGCCCTGTTCCCTCCCTGAAATTGTAGGCTGTAGTAAGTGTCCTTTGCGTACGAAAATGGAGTGGACAGGGCTGCGCTTTCCAGTATATGGGCTGGTTGTGGACATGCACAGACTGATTTTGCATACGATGTACTCAAAATCGGCACATCATCATCATCACCATTTATTTATATAGCGCTACTAATTCCGCAGCGCTGTACTCACTCACTCACATCAGTCCCTGCCCCATCGGGGCTTACAGTCTAAATTTCCTAACAAAAATACACACGCAGACACACAGACTAGGGTAAATTTGTTAGCAGCCAATTAACCTACCAGTATGTTTTTGGAGTGTGGGAGGAAACCGCAGCACCCAGAGGAAACCCATGCAAACACGGGGAGAATATACAAACTCCTCACAGATAAGGCCATGGTCGGGAATTGAACTCATGATCCCAGTGCTGTAAGGCAGAAGTGCTAACCACCTAGCCACTGTGTTGCCCATATGTGCCTTTATGACTCAGGCCCTGAGTGTCCAATCAGACAATTAACACAATTTGGTCCTGAGACCCAATGGGAAAACATACAGTATTGTGCTTGCATTCTCGAGTCCCTGCATCTCTGAATATCTGTAGTAGTTGAAGAACTAAAGAACTATTTGAAGGAATAGCTATTTCACAACAATTTACCAAACTTTTACTCTCACAGCAGCTACGAGCATGTGAAAACTCTATATGGAACAGTCTATGAGTGGTTAAGCTCTATGTTCTTGAATGATTAGGTTTACCTGATCAAAAGTATGAGTAGAAAAGGGTGCACACATCTTTTTCGTTATCCTACAGAATTGTCTTAAACTAAGTAGCTTGCAGAATATGAGCTGCCTCTTTGTCTGTCTGTTAATACCCAGTCTTGTTTTATCACTGTGTTTGATCCAATTATAAAGTTCTGGTGCTATATAAATAAATGTTAATAAAAAATAAGGAACATTATGTGAATGTTTCCTGGGCATAAGCTTGGATATCAGGCTAGATACTATAGAGAGCTATCAGCAGAAAGAACAATCATAGTTTCTTGACTGTATATTTTTACAAAGCACATATACATAAAATATACATAAGCATACAGCATGCCACCTGGTGTTCTTGTAATGAAAACAGCTTTTGGAGAAATACATTATTGCATTTTGCTTTCTTAATTGTGATTTATCAATGTGTATCTTCTTTCATGTTTTATACTATATAAATTGCTTTAATCAGAGCACATCTGGAGTATTTGTTGTGCTATAATGTTATGTTGTATTGATACAGTGTAATCATCTGCGGTAATGAGATAGTCTCTTCTGAGAGAGAAAGGCAGCAGCTACAGGCTCATAAGGACTAAGTCATAAGCCAGCAGATGTGATGCAACTGAGTGCAGACCGTTGTAATTTAGTTTGCAGTGTTCACAAAACAAATACTACAGTAAACACATTAGTTGCCTACTCTCTCGGAATGTTTGGGAGACTCCTGAATTTTTGGGAGTTTCGTCGGACTCCTGGGAGAGCAGGGCAACCTCCCGAATCCAGCTCTCTTCGTTGGTGAAGTGGGTGGGGCCAGGGCTAAAAGCATAATCCTGGCCCCACCCCCTGCTGTGATAGGCCAAAATTGTCAAAGATTAGCATGGGCGTGGGCTAGGGATGAGCGCACTCGGATTTATGAAATCCGAGCCCACCCGAACGTTGCGGATCCGAGTCGGATCCGAGACAGATCCGGGTATTGGCGCCAAATTCAAAAGTGAAACTGAGGCTCTGACTCATAATCCCGTTGTCGGATCTCGCGATACTCGGATCCTATAAATTCCCCGCTAGTCGCCGCCATCTTCACTCGGGCATTGATCAGGGTAGAGGGAGGGTGTGTTAGGTGGTCCTCTGTGCTGTTTAGTTCTGTGCTGTTTAGTTCTGTGCTGTTTAGTTCTGTGCTGTGCAGTTCTGTGCTGTGCTGTGGTGTGCTGTGCTGTGCTGTGCTGTGCTGTGCTGTGTTCTGCAGTATCAGTCCAGTGGTGCTGTGTGCTGTGCTCTGTCCTTCTGAGGTCAGTGGTGCTGCTGGGTCCTGTGCTGTGTCCTGTTCAGTCTAAGGGCATAGTTATTTCCCCAATATTCCCCTGTGTTTAAAAAAATTAAAAAAAAGTTTTTTTAAAAAATACCAAAAACTACTTTAATATTTTTTAATTACCACAAAATTTGCACAACCAATCCTGCAGTATAAGCCCATTGGTACTGCAATATTACCAAGTTCACACATTCAGCAGTAAAAGTCCAGTGGTACTGCAATATTACAAAGTTTACACATTCTGCAGTATCAGTCCAGTGGTGCTGTGTCCTGTGCTCTGTCCTGCTGAGTTCCGTAGTGCTGCTGGGTCCTGTGCCGTGTCCTGTTCAGTCCAGTGGTGCTGTGTCCTGTGCTCTGTGCTTCTAAGGGCATAGTTATTTCCCCATTATTCCCAAGTTTTTAAAAAATAAAAAAAAAGTAAAAAAAAATAAAAAATTTAAAAAAAAAAAATATATATAATAATTATAACCAAATTTGCAAAACCAATCCAGCATTATAATTTATAAGTCCATTGGTACTGCAATATTACCAAGTTCACACATTCTGCAGTATCAGTCCAGTGGTGCTGTGTGTCCTGTGCTCTGTCCTGCTGAGTTCCGTAGTGCTGCTGGGTCCTGTGCCGTGTCCTGTTCAGTCCAGTGGTGCTGTGTCCTGTGCTCTGTGCTTCTAAGGGCATAGTTATTTCCCCATTATTCCCAAGTTTTTTAAAAATAAAAAAAAAGTAAAAAAAAATAAAAAATTTAAAAAAAATAAAATATATAATAATTATAACCAAATTTGCAAAACCAATCCAGCAGTATAAGTCCATTGGTACTGCAATATTACCAAGTTCACACATTCTGCAGTATCTTGTGCTACATATAATGGAGACCAAAAATTTGGAGGATAAAGTAGGGAAAGATCAAGACCCACTTCCTCCTAATGCTGAAGCTGCTGCCACTAGTCATGACATAGACGATGAAATGCCATCAACGTCGTCTTCCAAGCCCGATGCCCAATCTCGTAGTACCGGGCATGTAAAATCCAAAAAGCCCAAGTTAAGAAAAAGTAGCAAAAAGAGAAACTTAAAATCATCTGAGGAGAAACGTAAAGTTGCCAATATGCCATTTACGACACGGAGTGGCAAGGAACGGCTTAGGCCCTGGCCCGTGTTCATGACTAGTGGTTCAGCTTCACCCACGGATCTTAGCCCTCCTCCTCCTCCCCCCCCCTACAAAAATTGAAGAGAGTTATGCTGTCAGCAACAAAACAGCAAACAACTCTGCCTTCTAAAGAGAAATTATCACAAATCCCCAAGGCGAGTCCAAGGGTGTTGGTGGTTGTCAAGCCTGACCTTCCCATCACTGTACGGGAAGAGGTGGCTCGGGAGGAGCCTATTGATGATGTAGCTGGCGCTGTGGATGAACTTGATGATGAGGATGGTGATGTGGTTATTGTAAATGAGGCACCAGGGGGGGAAACAGCTGATGTCCATGGGATGAAAAAGCCCATCATCATGCCTGGTCAGAAGACCAAAAAATGCACCTCTTCGGTCTGGAGTTATTTTTATCCAAATCCAGACAACCAATGTATGGCCATATGTAGCTTATGTAAAGCTCAAATAAGCAGGGGTAAGGATCTTGCCCACCTAGGAACATCCTCCCTTATACGTCACCTGAATAACCTTCATAGTTCAGTGGTTAGTTCAGGAACTGGGGCTAGGACCCTCATCGGTACAGGGACACCTAAATCCCGTGGTCCAGTTGGATACACACCAGCAACACCCTCCTCGTCAACTTCCTCCACAATCTCCATCAGATTCAGTCCTGCAGCCCAAGTCAGCAGCCAGACTGAGTCCTCCTCAATACGGGATTCATCCGAGGAATCCTGCAGCGGTACGCCTACTACTGCCACTGCTGCTGTTGCTGCTGTTAGTCGGTCATCTTCCCAGAGGGGAAGTCGTAAGACCGCTAAGTCTTTCACAAAACAATTGACCGTCCAACAGTCGTTTGCCATGACCACCAAATACGATAGTAGTCACCCTATTGCAAAGCGTATAACTGCGGCTGTAACTGCAATGTTGGTGTTAGACGTGCGCCCGGTGTCCGCCATCAGTGGAGTGGGATTTAGAGGGTTGATGGAGGTATTGTGTCCCCGGTACCAAATCCCCTCGAGATTCCACTTCACTAGGCAGGCGATACCAAAAATGTACAGAGAAGTACGATCAAGTGTCCTCAGTGCTCTTAAAAATGCGGTTGTACCCACTGTCCACTTAACCACGGACATGTGGACAAGTGGTTCTGGGCAAACGAAGGACTATATGACTGTGACAGCCCACTGGGTAGATGCATCCCCTTCCGCAGCAACAGCAACAGCTGCATCAGTAGCAGCATCTACAAAATGGCTGCTCATGCAAAGGCAGGCAACATTGTGCATTACAGGCTTTAATAAGAGGCACAACGCTGACAACATATTAGAGAAAATGAGGGAAATTATCTCCCAGTGGCTTACCCCACTTAGACTCTCATGGGGATTTGTGGTGTCAGACAATGCCAGTAACATTGTGCGGGCATTAAATATGGGCAATTTCCAGCACGTCCCATGTTTTGCCCACACCATTAATTTGGTGGTGCAGCATTACCTCAAGAGTGACAGGGGTGTGCAGGAGATGCTTGCGGTGGCGCGCAAAATTGCTGGACACTTTCGGCATTCAGCCAGTGCCTACCGCAGACTAGAGGCACATCAAAAAAGCATGAACCTGCCCTGCCATCACCTCAAACAAGAGGTTGTGACGCGCTGGAACTCCACCCTCTATATGCTGCAGAGGATGGAGGAGCAGCAAAAGGCCATTCAGGCCTACACAGCCACCTACGACATAGGCAAAGGAGTGGGGATGCGCCTCAGTCAAGCGCAGTGGAGACTGATTTCTGTGTTGTGCAAGGTTCTGCAGCCATTTGAACTTGCCACACGAGAAGTCAGTTCCGACACTGCCAGCTTGAGTCAGGTCATTCCCCTGATCAGGCTGTTGCAGAAGCAGCTGGAGAAAGTGAGGGAGGAGCTGGTAAGCCATTGCGATTACACCAAGCATGTAGCTCTTGTGGATGTAGCCCTTCGTACGCTTTGCCAGGATCCGAGGGTGGTCACTCTTTTAAAGTCAGAGGAATACATTCTGGCCACCGTGCTCGATCCTCGGTTTAAAGCGTATGTTGTGTCTCTGTTTCCGGCGGACACAAGTCTACAGCGGTGCAAAGACCTGCTGGTCAGGAGATTGTCCTCTGAAGAGGACCGTGACATGCCAACAGCTCCACCCTCATTTTCTTCCACATCTATGGCTGCGAGGAAAAAGCTCAGTTTTCCCAAAAGAGGCACTGGCGGGGATGCTGATAACATCTGGTCCGGACTGAAGGACCTGCCAACCATTGCAGACATGTCTACTCTCGCTGCATTGGATGCTGTCACAATAGAAAAAATTGTGGATGATTACTTTGCTGACACCATCCAAGTAGACATGTCAGACAGTCCATATTGTTACTGGCAGGAAAAAAAGGCAGTTTGGAAGCCCCTGTACAAACTGGCTCTATTTTACCTGAGTTGTCCCCCCTCCAGTGTGTACTCGGAAAGAGTTTTTAGTGCAGCGGGGAACCTGGTCAGTGAGCGGCGAAGGAGGTTGCTTCCTCACAACGTTGAAAAAATGATGTTTATAAAAATGAATAATCAATTCCTCAATGAAGTACAGCACTGCCCTCCAGATACTACAGAGGGACCTGTGGTTGTGGAGTCCAGCGGGGACGAATTGATAATGTGTGATGAGGAGGAAGTACACACTGTAGGGGGAGAGGAATCAGAGGTTGAGGATGAGGACGACATCTTGCCTCAGTAGAGCCTGTTTAGTCTGTACAGGGAGAGATGAATAGCTTTTTTGGTGTGGGGGCCCAAACAAACCAATCATTTCAGCCAAAGTTGTTTGGTAGGCCCTGTCGCTGAAATGATTGGTTTGTGTGCATGTCCTATTTCAACAACATAAGGGTGGGTGTGAGGGCCCAAGGACAATTCCATCTTGGAACTTTTTTTTTTGCATTATATGACCAAGCAACAGTCGTTTGCCATGTTCAAAAAGTAAAACCAAATGTAAAAAAATTCAAGAAATTAAACCAAAAGTAAAATGCCGTGTCATAATTTAAAACAAGAGGTATTGACGTGCTCTAAAACTACTGTATTGTTGTTTATATTTTATAAACACTACACTTGAAAGCTTGAGTCTTTCAATAGAAAAGTAACTGTCCATTGCACGAATATTTGCAACAGGGACAATTTTAGGGTTAAGAAAGTCAACTAATAATAACACTTCGACGCTGTGTGTCTTTATAAACACTACACTTGGAAGTTGGAGGAGGTATTGTGGCCCCGGCACCAAATTTACTACCGGGGCCACTCCACTGTGCAGTCCATATTTAGGTGTATCAGATATTAAACAACGGTGACAGTTGATGCCCAATTTTTTAATTATATTGTGGCCTCAGTACCAAATTGTGTACCGGGGCCACCCCACTACGCAGTCCAGATACTTGTTTGGTGGAATTCAGACCAGTTGAGGGTTTTATTATTATATTGTGTGGACCACTCTATCTATACCACACTACAACTCTATACCACTCTATTTCCTACTTTAATTCTATTTCATACTTTAATTCTATTTCCTACTTTAATTCTATTACTAATTAATTACCATAAAGAGGAACAAAATAAACCAATTTTACCAAAAGTATAATATGACTTAGACTTACAAACACTACACTTTAAAGATCGTGCCTTTAAATGAAAAAGTCAGTCTTCATTGCACGACTATGTGCAACAGGGACATTTTTTTTGGTTTACAAAGTCAAACAATAACACTTCGACCCTGTCTGTCTGGGGTCTCTCAATGACGAATTGTCTGTACCATGTTTGGAGGAGGTATTGTGGCCCCGGTATCAAATTGGGTACCGGGGCCACCCCACTATGCAGTCCAGATACTTGTTTGGTGGAATTCAGACACGTGGAGGGTTTTTTAATTATATTGTGGCCTCGGTACCAAATTGTGTACCGGGGCCACCACACTACGCAGTCAAGATAGATAGATGCGTATTGCGTATCATAGATAAAGTACATTCAGTGGTGTGGGGCAAATTGAAAAATATTCAAAATGCACTGACATTATCAAAAACAAGAGGTTGTCACACGCTAAAACTCCAACATGTATATGATGGAGAGGATGGAGGAGCAGCCGTATGTGTAGTGTAATGCAGATCTGTTGAAGGTTTTTTATATATTTTATTGTGGTGCCCAGTGCCCACTCCTCTACGCAGTCCAGGTACAATTATTGGTGCGAATCATAAAAGTTCAGGGTTTTTAATATATTGTGGTGACCCACTCCTCTACGCAGTCCAGGTACAATTATTGGTGCGAATCATAAAAGTTCAGGGTTTTTAAGATATTGTGGTGACCCACTCCTCTACGCAGTCCAGGTACAATTATTGGTGCGAATCATAAAAGTTCAGGGTTTTTAAGATATTGTGGTGACCCACTCCTCTACGCAGTCCAGGTACAATTATTGGTGCGAATCATAAAAGTTCAGGGTTTTTAAGATATTGTGGTGACCCACTCCTCTACGCAGTCCAGGTACAATTATTGGTGCGAATCATAAAAGTTCAGGGTTTTTAATATATTGTGGTGACCCACTCCTCTACGCAGTCCAGGTACAATTATTGGTGCGAATCATAAAAGTTCAGGGTTTTTAAGATATTGTGGTGACCCACTCCTCTACGCAGTCCAGGTACAATTATTGGTGCGAATCATAAAAGTTCAGGGTTTTTAAGATATTGTGGTGACCCACTCCTCTACGCAGTCCAGGTACAATTATTGGTGCGAATCATAAAAGTTCAGGGTTTTTAAGATATTGTGGTGACCCACTCCTCTACGCAGTCCAGGTACATTTATTGGTGCGAATCATAAAAGTTCAGGGTTTATAATATATTGTGGTGACCCACTCCTCTACGCAGTCCAGAAAGATACCTTGTTGCAACGTTTTGGACTAATAACTATATTGTGAGGTGTTCAGAATACACTGTAAATTAGTGGAAATGCTTGTTATTGAATGTTATTGAGGTTAATAATAGCCTAGGAGTGAAAATAAGCCCAAAAACTTGATTTTTAAACTTTTTATGTTTTTTTCAAAAAAAATCCGAATCCAATACCTTAAATCCGAACCGAGACCTTTCGTCAAGTGTTTTGCAAGACAAATCCGAACCTCAAAAATAACGAAAATCCGGATCCAAAACACAAAACACGAGACCTCAAAAGTCGCCGGTGCACATCCCTAGCGTGGGCTAACGGCGCAGTTCGCATGGCCACGCCCCCATGAAGGAGCCCCTTCCTGGACAGCTTGCTGCAAAAGTCGGCAAATATGAGTAAACAACATTAACCAGGCAAAATCAAGACAAAATAAATTCACCACGATCCATGCAAACCATGCCAGGAACAAATCTTTCATTTTTGTAACAATGTTCTAATTAAGAACATATTTTGGTGTTGTACACAACATGACAAATTGCAAGTCAGTGGACTGGAGTGCTCTTTTTTATTTTTTGTATCCAACTCTAGTCTTTCATTTACATTTATATAACCTGTTGCAAGAGCACCCCCTCGTGGATATTATTACTTAATGCTTAGTGGTATGTTAAAAATAATGAGGAAGGTCCTGCTCTCTGTGCGGAATAATTCTTGATACTCTTATTTGATATAACTATTTATGATAAACTGTTTAGTTATTAACATACAGACATGACAGGTCTTACATGGAAAACATGACTAGAACCACAGAGTACATTTCTATAATACAGAGTGATAACACATTAACACATTTAGTAACAGCGCCACCTGCTGTCCCTCCAGTGTAATCACTCAAACAACATGAAGTCTTAGTCTGTTGTAATATCTCAATACGTTTTACCTACGTCAAGGATTTCACAGTATCTTGCAGGCCAGCATTAGTGCTATTTCCTCAGGTCTGTGAGCAGTCTCTGTGGGACCACAGCCTTTAAGTAAGAACTATATGTTTGTTTTTGTACTCTGACTAGTAGCTGCCTAACAGTCCAAACACAGACTTCCCAGTATGAAGAGGATCTTCAACCATCTTTTATCAGATTTCAGTCCAGCAATCTAGGTTCCTTAACCAGCTCTAATTATGACTCATAGAAAATTAATGGACACACATTCATTGCAATATCATAACAATTGATTGTTGCTTTAAAAAGAATATTACAGTATGGGTGACACATACACCCATTCTAACACTTGTCATTTCTGTCATTATATACAGTTTATGTTATTTTGTAATGCAGTATGCTATATGGTACTCACATACTAAAAATATAAGTATTGAAAAAGCATTGCACAGGAACCCTCTCTTTCTTATCAGAGTGCTTATCCCATTGCAAGAGAACACAAGATATTTGCTATCAATGCAATTATGTTTTTCCATTACAGCTAAAATGGCCTAAATAAATGTGGTATAGAACATTGCAGTGAAAAATACAAACCGCCTCTAATAGAATGTCTAGATGTTCCTGGAAGCATGTATTCCATTGCTAAAGTTAAAAGACATGATTGAGAGTATTCATATATTCCAGCCTCTTAATCAGTAAAGGCACTTCACTAATGGAGACTATTCTTCATTGCAAAACATATCTAGCTTTTAATCTAACAGTAAGGGAAGAACTGAGATTTGCACATTTTGTTATAGATGTCAGTGTAAGTCAATCTACTTTAGTGCCTTTTGCCATTAAAATTTTTCTAAATGTGTTTTGCATGTTGATGTCATTTGCATACAACGGGTACTATTGATAATTTCAACAGTATTGCAGTGTTCAATATTTCAAAATAATTGCTATGGTGAAGTGTAATACAGGTTGTATTACAATGGCCTTGAATAACTAAAGGCAAGGTTTATTTTATATGTGCCGAGCCGTGTCTCATACATGTGATAAATGTGGTGAGAAGATCAGAAAAACTTCCTATTCATCTTTAAACTTACAAATGTCAGTGTGCACTGATTCCATTTAATAAAATATGAACTGGAGAGGGTCTCTTTCTGAACAAATAACTGAGTTTATCAATAGTGCATCTAACTGTGTTTAATAAGAGGAAGTAGTATGGGCCAGGGACTGTATATCAGTCTAAGATCACATGACTGGGACAGTAGAACAGTCTAAGATCACATGACTGCGACTGTATATCAGTCTAAGATCACATAACTGGGACTGTATAACAGTCTAAGATCACATGACTGGGACTGTATAACATTCTAAGATCACGTAACTGGGACTGTATAACAGTCTAAGATCACATGACTGGGACTGTATAACATTCTAAGATCACATGACTGGGACTGTATAACAGTCTAAGATCATGTAACTGGGACTGTATAACAGTCTAAGATCACAGGACTGGAACTGTATAACATTCTAAGATCACATAACTGAGACTGTATAACAGTCTAAGATCAAGTAACTGGGACTGTATAACAGTCTAAGATCACATGACTGGGATTGTATAACAGTGTAAGATCACATGACTGGGACAGTAGAACAGTCTAAGATCACATGACTGGGACTGTAGAACAGTCTAAGATCACATGACCAGGATTGCAAACAGTGATTGAGCTTAATATGTGGAGAATTGTCATTGTTACTAATAAGGCTGATAATTAAGGTTTGTACTATATACACATGTGAACTTGGTTCCATTTACATGCTGAACAAGTTGCTTCTGGGGAGAAGCGAGTAAATAATGATTTTATTTGCTGTAAAACCCCATTGACTTGGATTTTGAAGGGGGCTGTCTTTGAAGTTCTGAATAAAGCTTGAATATGCCTAGTGTGTGCACATTTACAATGGAGAATATTGCTGCTTAAGACAATATGGAGGCTAAACAATGACTTGTCTGACTGCAAGTACATTACTAAAACTGATCTTTTTTTTTTTTTAAATCTCCAGAAAGTATTTCCAACTATTAGATCTGTTTGGACATTTATAAATATGTTATATTCCTAATTAATTGGTTTTCTGATTACTACTTATTTTGGAGCCCCCTATGACATTTAAGCAGGCAGTATTATATGATGGCTATCTTTAGTATATTGTCATAAATGCAGATTATGGGATTAATATACCAATTATTATATAAATACCTTATTAATCAATCAGCAATAACCTGTATGATAACCTGGTGTCAGGACTTGAACTCAGAGCTTCTGCCTTAGGAACCTACTGCTCTGCTGACTGAGCTATTCTGGCTGTTGGATAGTGCCCTGCCCTTATTCTGTGTTCTAGCTCAGTTTTACTATTCTCCTGAAGTTCCAGAATGTTCTAGCTCCGCCCTCTGACTTCCTATAAAAGCCAGGCCTGTTCCTGCGTCCTTGTCAGACTATTGGGCTCCAGCCAGTAATCTAGTTCCTGTATCTGCATTTCTGCCTCCAGTTATCCACTATTTGTGTACTGACTTTGGATTGTCACTAACTATGCCTTTGCCTGAACTCTTTGCCTTATTTGCCTGACTGTATAACAAACCCAGCTGCCACTGATCATTCTTTACTATACCATCCTCTAGAGTCCTGCCTTCCTTCTTGCCACTGGACTCCAATTCAGTTTCCTGACCAATTGTCACTCACCGGACTGTGAGTGCCATTTCCCGTGTGTTCAGGAACCGTGGCCGTCCGCCATCCTGAGGGTCTGCGCATGTGCAGCCCTTATCAAACCTTCAGTACCTGTTGCTTTTAATTGATTGGATGATCAGGCAACCCTCCCTATTTAAACCACCTGTGATCATTACCTGGTTGCCTGATCTTGGAGTCTCATTCCCCATGAGCCTCTGAAGGTGTTCCTGTGTTTCCTCGTGTATTCAGCTCCTGCTGATTCCTGTTTACTGCTATTGTGGTTTCCAGACCACTTCAACTCTCCTGTGTTCATCATGCCTGCACTCAGCTGATTCCTATCTGCTACTACTACCGGACTCCAGTTCGATTCTACTCTCCTGTGTTCATCGTGCCTGCACTCAGCTGATTCCTATCTGCTACTACTACCGGACTCCAGTTCGTCTCAACTCTCCTGTGTTCAGCGTGTCTGCTCTCCGCTGCCTCCGTTACTACTACAGAGTTCCAGATCGTCTCAACTCTCCTGTGTTTATCATGTCAGCTCTCCGCTGCCTCCACCACTACTACTGGATACCAGACAGCCTCAACTCTCCCGTGTTCATCATGTTTCCAGTTTCACTTACTACTGCTTCCTGAGTATTGCTTCGTTGATTCTGGATCACCTGCCGTGCGCTGCACCAACCTGATTACCGCTTCCTCCTTCCAGTGGTCTCACCGCCTGCCGGCCTTCAGCCGTTCAGGTATCCCTGCACGTCTCTCTGACAGCGTCCTCTCCTGAACCGCGGTATGCATACTTTCCATTGACTTTGCTTTTGTATTACATATCCATCTGGACTGAGTTGTGTTCTTCTCCGGAGCCTCCTATGCACTGAAGCTATTGTTACCATTGACTTTGTTTCCTATTGCCTGGATAGCTATTGTGACTTTGTATACTTCAAGCAGCGCTTGTCAGTTATTGTTGTATTGTGGATATCATCGTGGGATCAAGTTCTGTGTGCCCCGTGTATACTCTGCTTTACATTCATCTCCTCGTGCCCCTCCTCACATATATATAGCAGTGGTACAACTTGCTGACGCAGACCACTGACTCCTGTTCCCTGTGACACCAGTTTCAAGTATCCTCTCACATAAGCAGTGGTACAACTTGCTATACGCAGACCACTGATTTCCCCATTACCTACTTTTACCTGGATTCCATTCCTTCACTATAGACAGCGGTACAACTTGCTATACGCAGATCGCTGACTCTCACTACCTCCTCGCTACTCCTGGACATTACTCCTCACTATAGCAGTGGTACAACTTGCTATACGCAGACCACTGACTTTCCTCACGTTTACTTGTCCATCTGGTTCCTCGTGTATATACATCTACTCATTACCAGTTGCTGCTAGTCATAGACTTTCCTTGAGCATTCTCTCACTATCTGCTGATTCTCCTGTCCTGGTGTCACCCTGCTACCAGAGAACCATAGTACCAGCTATATTACTCTGGTAAGACCATCATCTGGTGATATCCTGGGCAAACAGTCCTAGTGCCCGTGACACCAATACACTTTGTTAAAGTAATAATTTAATTTCTTCAGCAAAAGAAACTTTAAGAATAAAATTATATCATTGTTTATTTACAAAAGAAAAGCTTGCGCTGTAATAATATCACTCTCATTTTCAGTCTCTGAAAACTCTGGTCTTTCACAGACCAGATAATTACTTTTAGTACCAACAAAAGTAGGTTGTACTACAATTTACAAATGTCATATTACAATTGGCTGAGAAGGCATATAGGCGTGTCTTGATCCTTTTGGCTCCCCTGGATTCAATGGAAACTTTGGAGAAATTCGTGCAAGTCTTTGTTCATAAACTGTGATTAAAAACATCTGTTCTTTGAATTAACTCCTTCATTCCTGTTCATATCCCTCATCAGCTCACACGCAAGGATCCAAAATACGTAATAAAACCACATCAAATATAAATGATATACTAAAATAGGATAAAACATTGTAAATATTTTCATGTTAATAAATTGGCTTCATCCAAAATAAAATATCTTTGACAACCTGGATAATAAGTGTAATAAAAGACTAATGAAGTCTTATAGGTTGCTGCACATTTTTACTTTTGCATCACATTGGTATATCACCTGCATTGTCTATGATAGGAGCTGGCCTATAACACCTTTTCACTTAAAGAGGGATTGGAGGATTTTATACATAAACTGGGCAAAATAGCTTAATATTCTGTTACACAGCACAATTTGAGTTTAGTTACCATTTTACTAAGGATGTAAATATACATGCTGCAATTTCAATTTGAATAGTCATTTAATCTTGCATTAAATATTGCCAATATTTTCTCCAGCTAAAACCAAGAAAGTGAATCTTACAGAATAGCAAGAATTACAGATAACAGATTTATCTGGTTTATGAGATCAAGTGGCTGACTTATAACTCTACTTTTAAAAACAATTATTAAACATTAAGGGCCTGAGTGGAATGCAACCGTAAGTGTAACTTGATTGAAAAATGTGCACACAAGTGTATGCCAATGTACATAGTATTCAGAGTTGAAGATTCACTAGCCAATGCATTTGCTTGACAACAGACACACCCCCTCAGTCACTTACGTCCAACTTTCTATCATGTACATAAACCTTCACACCTAACAGGTCTTAAAGGGGATGGTCACACTGCAATATTGGTCACTATTGGCTGGAGTGCTCTGCAGAAATAGCTGGCTAGAGAGAGCGCCCAAGAATTGGATGTGAATATCACATGGTCAGCTCACATCTTACCCTAGGATGCCATTGTCACCCAAGTACTCGTCACTGCAACCTTGTTCTTTGTCCGTTTTGCTATTAATATTGGTATGTGGTCAGAGGTTTCCATCACCTTTACTACCAATGCTTTAAGGTGACAGCCTAGAGATTTCTCCACTGGAGATGGCAGCAGGGTTATTGATGCCTAGAGTCATGAGACCAGAACTTGTCATGTAGTTATGAAACCCTAACATAAGTCAAGTCATGTACAGTTATTGATCCCAAGATAAATATGTTTCAGTTCTCCCAATACCTACCTAGCTTGTAAACTGTATTCTCCTACAATTAATGTTCTGTTCATTTCTATATAATATCAAGAAAACATTGCACTTATCATAGTATTTAATGAATACTTAATGTTCTAGGGCCTGATTCATTAAGGATCTTAACTCAGGAAACTTCTTATTTAAGTATCCTGGACAAAACCATAATACAATGCAAGGGGTGCAAATTAGTATTCTGTTTTGCACATAAGTTAAATACTGACTGTTTTTTCATGTAGCAGACAAATACTTGATAGCTTATTTGTACACTGAAATTTAAAGTTGATATTTGTGTGCTACATGAAAAAACAGTCAGTATTTAACTTATGTGCAAAACAGAATACTAATTTGCACCCCTTGCATTGTAACATGGTTTTGTCCAGGAGACTGAAATAAGAAGTTTCTTAAGTTAAGATCCTTAATGAATCAGGCCCCTAGTCATTATTAATAATAAATGATTTATTTAAAAAAAAACCTAAACAACATATATTTCATTTTTTAGAAATATTCTCACAAGGAGCAAGGTAGAAAAACAATCTGATAATAGAATATTCATAATTATTCCTTAAGCAGCTCACTATATTAAACAGGGTACAGAGCTAGGACTTCCAGGAAACAGGACCCCCAAAATAATGGTTTCTTGTGTAATTTCAGGTGTATCATCATTCTATAACATTCTACTAACTAATAGTAGAATTATGAGTCACATATTAACATTGGTATTTTTGCAAGTGCCTAATTTCATACTTTGTGTTATGGTTCCTTTATGATAGTACTATCAGTGGCTTTGAGTAGGAATTTTGTTTCTACTCATATGCGTAAGCCCTGGGATGGAGTTGTGTTGGCATATCCACGCTTCACAATCTCTCATCCTGCACATAGAACTTGTTTGTATGAACTATAGGAAAACATCTTCACAGAAGGCAATGCTAGCATCATTATTACTGGATTCAGTCTTCCTGCCTAGTTGGAGCAAACCTATTTCTAAAACGTTTTCTCCATAAGAAAATCACACTCCCATCACTTGTGCGGTATAGACCATGGAATTGGCTGCCTCTGTATCCCAAGTGGAACTGAAAGGCTAAGGGATAAATCTTTTATCTACCTTGGTAAACGACTAATGGTAAATGAATTTGAAGTCAATTTTACAAATATCTTGAAAAGTCTCCAATGTCGTATATGCATTATTCTGATGTAATAATCTGACGTTGCTGATTTTGCTGAAAAGTTGCTGATTTTATCATTGCTATTGGCGTTAAATTTGGCTATAAAGCAAAGTGACACCCCTATTCTGCATCTGTTATACAGTTATTATTTGATGAATTTTTATGCAATGAAATCAGTTTACTCATCTCTGTTTGTCATTGTGTATAGCAATTTGTGTTAGGACTTTATACCCAGATTATTACACCTTAGCAAACCACAAGAGCTCACACATGTACATAATAATACATGCACTGTCACAAATACGTGAATTTATATCAGTATTTAGAAAATTAAACTTTCATTGAACTCAGTGAAGCTTATTAACAAAGTGCAATGTGCACAAATGTAACCCATAGCAACCAATCACATGTGAGCTCTAATTTTCTAAACTGTGATAAATAAAATGACAGCAATGATCCGATTGGTCGATATGGATTACAGCACATTTGTGCACAATGAACCATGCTATTAAATTAAGCCCAATAACTTCTTTTTTAACTAATCTTCTTCGTATTGGTACAGTTGCAGTGACAAGAAGTATAAAGAAAACCATAGCTGGTTAAACTCTCTTTTGCAATTCACACTTATTTTTGGCGTATCCAGCAGCTATAATTGTTCATAGTACATTAGTCTGTACGTGTCGCTGAATTATTCCTGGACTTTGACTTATGTATTATATATCGTAATTTTTGCCAATGCTCTAACGCAGTATGCTATTTTTTACACATAATGCATTTGTGATAATGAGGTTCTGAGTGAGGGTTGTTCAAAGTGAAGATTCTCTGTGTAGGGGGTTCTGTCCCAATAATCAGGCCTTGATTGTGCCACGTCCCCCCGTGACGAGACCCTTTGTTTGACTCTCTTCTTGTGGCACACTGCTGTGCGAGACGATGACTTCCCCATCAGTACACAGTGGAACACATCAAATGTTAAATTGAAACACTGCTATGACTTTAGCTGTTTTTCCTAGTGTGTGTGGAGCAACACTAAAGAAAGAGAGATATGGTGGGCAGTCATGTTGTTTTGTATGAGAAATGTTTTAAGAAGAAAGAAGCTGCATTTCAATTCATTAGCAATATCGCAGATTGTCACTTCTTTTGTAAGCAGGAGAAACCCATTGGAAGAATGGAGATATGAGGAAGTTAAGGGAGTGTGGCTGACAGTCTTGTGCGAGAACACTAAGCACTCTACTTTAACGCCATCCAATAACTAGAACTGCATGATGGGAACAAGACTTTTTTTTTCTCATTGCTGTAATACAAGCAAGAACAGCCTACATTAGAATGCATGAAGGGAGATGCATGGGGATTAATAGACACTATTTAAGTACTGTGTTTGGAAGTGTGAAAACAAAAAAAAAATCTCTATACTTCATTGCAGGTTAAGATGCACTTAGAGTAAAGGAAAACATTTAATTTGTCAATAAAAACAATTAACTTGAGGCGAACAGAAGGTTAGGGATTGAGAGCGGCAGCGAAGGGTCCTTGAAACATCATGGATGTTTTAAATAAACTAAAAGCAGGATGTGCTAATGGAAGGACTTGTACTGATTAATTTCAAGTCAGCAACATATTTATTACAACTGCATGTTTCCTGGCTCTTATCAAAAACATGAAAATTGCATTATAAGAAAATCGCTGTCAAAAACCAACACTTTTTTTTTTAGGGTCATGATTAAACCGCTTGAATGGCACGTGCTAAGTAACGTACGCACGTACTAAGATGCAAAAATGTCACCATCTTACATGCTGCTGTACTACTGTAAAAACACAATGTACAGTAAAATACTGAATAATAGGATATGCACAACCCAGCATATTAAAATGCATTAATAAAGATCTGTCCTACTATCACCTCTGTTTGCATTGTATAGAAACAATAAGGTCTATAATTAAAACATTAGAATAAGGGAACAATCATAAAGATACAGGTACATTAAGTGTAGTGTAAGGCATAAGGCTATGCTGATCTTGTGCTCGCTGGGAGCAGGTATCATAATTTTTTGATCCTATTATGCAGTGGCAGCTATGTTTACTCCTTTTATCTCATTAACTAAATACAGTGTAGATGCTACATGAAAAAACAGTCAGTATTTAACTTATGTGCAAAACAGAATACTAATTTGCACCCCTTGCATTGTGACATGGTTTTGTCCAGGATACTGAAATAAGAAGTTTCTCACGTTAAGATCCTTAATGAATGAGGCCCCTATACTGTGAATCTCATTGAGAAGCCATACCAACAATTATTTTTAGCACAATAGTTAATTCATACCAAGGGGCCTATTTTTGATAGGGAGAAAAGCCCTTTCTGCCTAGAGGGTTAGGGTTCCCCCCCTATTTACCAAAGCCCCCAGGTCGGTATTAGCTATCACTGGGTATTGCCATTGATAGCTTTTGCGAGACGTCCCTGGCGATAGCGTCTCCATTCAAAGTCCAAAAGGCCTACTAACCATGGACTGTGGTGGTATAAATACCACTGTCGACCTCCTATCACCATCACCATCTCAGGATGGCAAGAGCAGGGGAGAATACTTGAAGAAGGGCGTTATTTATTTGAAACAGAATGCTCAGATTCAGCTAAAAAAATGTAAAACTTTAAACATTTTGGGCCTGATTCATTAAGGCATGCAAAACAAACGCAAATTCGGCATACGCACGTCCGTTTTGAACTACAAGCGGATCTGAAAAAAACTCTCTTGTTGAATATGGGTCTAAGAACGCTCTGCTCTGACAGACATAGTACAGTGCAGGATACAATGCATATGTGAAAGATAAAGTCCCAGCAGTACGCACAGAAAAAAAAAGTATTCAATTATTGTCATCTGTTAATAATAGTCATTAACGAAAAAACAGTTAAAAAGAAAAGTTTCTTGCTTTATCATGATGTCATTAATGTCTACTGTACATAAAATGCGTTTTTACAGTTGCTTGTGATTGCAGACACATCCGTCACCACTGTCACTTGGTCACTTGGCACTTACACCTGCCCTGTAGCTGGTGCAAGTGATACGACAGAACAACACGTACTTTTGAGATGCCCAAAGTCTGAATCAGATGCTGCCTATGTGTGCTCCAACTTTCACAGTTGCTCGTGATTGCAAACACATGTTATAGCATGCGCACAAATCCGTCATCACTATCATTCGGCACTTACACCAGCCCTGTAGCAGGTGGAAGTGATACAACAGAAAAACAAAAATATCTTTAAGATGCCCGAAGTTTGAATTGAAGCTCGGCACCCCTTACTGTAAATTGACTATGTGCATATGCCACTTCACCTCGCCGTTCCACCCATGAAATCGTAGGCTCCTTTGCACTCAAAGATGAATTGGATGTTCCTGAGTTCACTGGCGTTTAGTCCATTTCTGGGCACACCCAGGGCTATTATGCTCCTTAATTAATCTAGTCCTTTACTTTTATAGTCCAGGCTAGTAGTTCCAGTGCGCAGGCACGCTTGAGTAAATGGTCCCAAACTGGCAAATCCTATTACCACTGCCAAATCTACAAAATGTGAAATTACAGATACAGGGTCTCATTTACAGTAGGACCTAAGTGGTGTGTAAAAATACAATGTGTCTTACTGTGTACTCATAGAAATATCCAACCGCATGTAAAGTATCAAGTAACTTGCATTTTGCGTTACCTTATGAATGGAGATATGGGGCATTAATTTGCAACTTCAGTACAGTCAGGGCATGTACACCTAAGTGTAACATGACCCCGGGAAATGGGGCCCAGTTAGACTTGGCCACATATCCAGATATTCCTCCTGGGAGGCGCACCGTTTTCAGGTGCCCAGACGTGGGTGTAAAGATACATACTGATGATAACGACAGCATCAGAACCAACCATTACAGCTTATAACAATATATATTAATAAATAAATGTCCACTGTCCCCCGAATGAATTACAAGTGCCAGTGCTATAGCCTGTTACACAAGATCCAGAATGTTGTGACAACCACCGGCATATTTATAGTTCCACAAGCAGGAGAATGCCCAAGCAATCGATAGCCGCTAGGGCTTGCTGGGACTTGTAGTTTAATGTTAGTATTTAATCTACTTATCCCTTTTCACCAGGAAGCACCACTGTGCTATCACATTTTTTTTGCTGGCTCGGTTCCTCTAGGGCAGTGATGGGCCACAGACAGCCATAGAGCTGCACGCGGCCCTCTGAGCCTTCACATGGGGCTCCCAGCTCCTTCCTGCTTTAATATCAGATTTGTTTGTTATAGCTTGTAATATGTGTTTAAACTACCTGCTGATATGTTAATTGCGATTGGTGACACTCGCTGTGATTAAATGTATCGTTTAAACTTACTACTGAGATTAAGGGTACTATGTGGCCCTTTTGAAGGTTAGAGGGCCACCCATGCAGCCCCTGAGGTGTACCAGGTTGCCTAATCACCAGGCTGGTGCTGGTTCACATTTATCTCTACTACTTTATTGGTAACTAGCCCAGGCTACAGAACTGGTGCTGGCTATAAATTTAGAGGGGGTTATGTTGGTTTTGTTTTTTAATTTATTTATTTATATATATTTTTAAGCACAGTAGCATATAGCCGTCATCTACATCAAGCTGATAATGATGACTGACATATATTTTCTATGGCCTCATCTATCTATATGCCAGAGTGTTTCTTTGATGTGACCACATCTGTACACTTGGGCAGCACGGTGACTTAAAAGTTTGCATGTCTGCCTCACAGCCTTGGGTTCATGAGTTTGATTCCCGACCATGGACGTATCTGTATGGAGTTTGTACGATTTCCTCGTGTTTGCTCCGGTTTCCTCCCACACTCCAAAAACATACTATTAGTAGGTTAATTGGCTGCTATTAAATTTACCTTAGTCTCTCTTGGTGTGTGTATGTTAGGACATTTAGACTGTAAGCTCCAATGGCGCAGGGACTGATATTAGTGAGTTCTCTGCACAGCGCTGCAGAATTAGTGGCGCTGCATAAATTGATGATATTCTGTATTTTAAGTTATATGCATATTTAGATACGTGCAACTCAAAACATACGTAAAAAGCACAAAATTCAAGGCCATATGTTTTTTCCTACTTCAGGTCATGATTTAGCTCCTGACTGTGAATGGGGCCGTAGTGAGAAATGGTAAAGAAAAAGTGGAACTTGAAGATCGTTTCAATGGTACTGGGCAAGGTGTCACAGAGTTTTGACTTGAGATAAGTTTAGATGTTATAGTTTAGTGCAGACAGTTGAATTATCAATCAAGGAGTTGAATGACAGATATCTTGGTAAATATAAAACAGCTGCTGCTATCATTCAGCATTTAAACATTTGCGATATTTTACTTAGCTATTTAACCAATATTATCACCTAAGAAGTTGAACATCTTCCATACCAAAATCAAATGGAGAACAAATGGTCTAGAAGAACAACTCCAGTTTGATCTTGGATCGTAGTGGTGCTGAGGCTTTTTAAATGTCCTATTATCTACAAAAAAAATTACTGAGAAACCATTGTCATGCCTGCGCTATGTAGGGTATTTCATCATCCCACAGAAAACGCTTTAGGCTTTTTTTTATTTTTTTTGCAAAATTGTTTAGGGCTTTAGAATCTAATCCCAAGTCAACTTGATTTATGGAATATGTACATTCAAGTACTTTGAATTAGGGGGTGAGATAGAGAAAGAATGGCCTCATCTTTCCTACCTCTGCACTTATGTATTTCCCAAAGGAGCTGACAGGCTGTCCTCTGAGCACCAGATTATTAAAGTAAGGGCACGAGTGGGAAGCGGGACTGGTTCATAATTTGCATGTTTATATCAGTAAATGATTGACAAGTGCTCTGATGCTGAGAACTGGATCATTAACATAGTGGGTCCACCGCTTTGAAAAACTATTTCTTTTCTCGATTAGAAAAGCCTGTTTATATAAAGAAAAAAACCTGCTTACTCTTAGGAACACATCCAAGATTATAATTGAGGTAACATTCTGTAGTTGGAAAACATCTCCCAGTTTGCCAGAACAGAAGTCATTGCAATATTTGTAACTTGTGTGTTAAGTCCAAGATCATATAGGTCTGATCATTGAGCTGCAGAATTGCATTGCAGTCAAGCTGTTCTTAGGTATGCATGTCAGCATAAAAAATGACCAATTTAGTAGAATGCATTTATTTATTTCATACTGGGACATGGTGGAGGTTGAGGAAAAGGATTCACAGCAAATGTGTCCCAAGCAGACATACAATTAAATATGGACTTTTAAGTCAAGGCATGAGATGTTTTCAATCTTTTAAGCCTTGTAATGACATATAAAAGGGGTATTGTTTAGAACATGCACATGATATTATTGATCATGACTAAAAAACCTTGTATGATAATTCAAGATTTTTATATTCGCTGAGACAGTGAGCTTTAATAGTCACTACTTGAGCTACTATCTGCACTTCACACATTGGAACTTTTTCTTTTGTAATCCAGGTCACTTTCTAATTCATTATATCATTATTATAGGATGTGCAAATTGTTTCTAGGCTCTATATTAGTGCTCACACTTACTAATAGCTTTGTGCTTAGTCTCCAACCACATTCTCTCCTCTGGCATTATAAAAACCAATGATTCTGTAACCCTGGCACCTCTGAAGGCTTGTAGTCTTTACTGTATGTACTTAGCTAATCGTACTCAAGATTTGTTTTCGAGCATATTGTTATATTGTAATTCCACGAGCACTGACATTGAAGGGCGGAGAGGAAAGCTGGGTACACACTACAGAAAATGACTGCAAATGCGATTCCTGGCACCGATTTTACTAATGATTGTAAGTCCTGAGGAGATTTTCATCTCTCATAACCATCTGCTCAAATGATTGTGACTCCATACACACTCTACAGATATCCGACATCCCTGCATATGCTTTCAGTTAACTCTCAGTACAAGGTTGGCGAGAGAAATACTCACACAACAGCAAATAAAAATGTTTTATATATATATATATATATATATATATATATATATAATTTTTATTGAGAATATGTATTTGTATATGTAAATAAAGTTTATTGTTGACTAGCTATGAAAAGATCACTATATTTCTATGTGCTTATGTTGGACATTTAGACAACACAACAATTTGGATACAACATCATGGATTTAAACATGCATGCTCATAAAGAAGGAGCTGTTGGAGGAACTATCGGCAGAATTGTTGGCCATACAGTCTTGAGTTCGTACACACTATCAAATGTGCACAGTGACTTAGTGGTTAGCACTTCTGCCTTACAGCACTGGGGTCACGAGTTCAATTCCTGACCATGGCCTTATTGATGCGGAGTTTGTATGATCCCCTGTGTTTGTTAGGGTTTCCTCCCACAATCCAAAAACATACTAGTAGGTTAATTGGCTGCTGTTATTAATAACCTTAGTCTCTCTCTCTGTCTGTGTGTGTGTGTATGTTAGGGAATTTAGACTGCAAGCTCCAATGGGGCAGGGGCTGATGTGAGTCTGTTCTCTGTACAGCGCTGCAGAATTTGTGGCGCTCTAAATAAATGATGATCATCATTGATCATGATTTTTAGGAAGGTTGCAAAATCAAATCAAACAAAGCAATTTGATTTGGTATGATAAAACATGATCGTGGGAGCGTACAAACTAATGCAGTATTTCGCCAAACACTCGGTTATCGTGTGAACTGCACAACAATTGCATGAATGTTCTGTCGTGTATACCCAGCTGAAGACGGGGGTACAGGCGATGAATGATTATAGAAATTCTATAGTAGCTGATTTTTATTCATTTGCTTGATTTAGTTCACCAAGTTCAGCCAACACACTACTTTACAGCGAATAGGAGAGATGCAGCCAAGCTCAAGTGGTGCATTTTAAATCATACCAGCTGATTGACAATTCAGCACTCAACCTTGTCACTTAGACACTCATTTACTTAATTCCGCCACGCAACATAGCAGAGACACTCCAATGGACTGGATACAAACCAGGGAACAACAACACTAAACTAAGGGATAAGTAAGTCCAGCTGGAAACAACCAGTCCCAGTGGTGGTGCAAGATACAATATCCAACCCTGACAAAAATGTAAAAAAATTAAGTATTTTGTTGCAATACGTTTCCTACTAAATGATGTAACTATATCTATTGAAGAGGAAACGTTCTTAAAAGGTTAGAAAGTTTCAGGTGAGAAATAGATATCATAATCACCATTTAGTTACATAGCGCCACCAATTCTGCAGCGCTGTACAGAGAATATTTGTCACTCACATCAATCCCTGCACCATTGAAGCTTACAGTCTAAGTTTCCTAACATCTGTTAGGGGGAGTAACTGGACATTCTACAAAAGATTTAAGGAGTTGTGACATTGCTGAGAGCTTAGTTGGTTAAGATTAAGGTTCCAAACTGTAGCCTTTGGGTGATAGGGAGCCAATGCAGACACTGGCAGAGAAAACTATGACTGGAGGAGTGGATGGAAATGTGTAAGAGTCGAAGCTTCTGTTCTTAGAGCACCTCCTATCTCACTGATTGGACAATTTAGTGTAACCTATTTCAGCTCTACCTCCTCTACTTGTTTTCTCTCTGTCAATGTAGAATAAGGTTCTTTCCTCAGACTGACTCTTCCTCTTCTCCATCTATACATATGGTCTTGATCAGCTTATTCGCTCCTTCAGATTTCAATATCTTCTGTATACTCATGACCTGAACTAGTAAGATTTCCTCCTTTTAAATATGTGGATAACATTCCAGACTCTCTTGTTCCCCACGCCAATGGGCATGGGGAAATTTTGGTTGCCACACATTGAAATCTGGCAGTTACTTTTCAAACCCGCTGTCTGGCACGCTCCCTCTATTCATCCCCCTGCTCCAGGCGCAGAACCTTGTGCCATAATAATAATGCTTAGCACAACAAAAGGGGCATAGCCCTTTAAGTGCTCTGAACCTGTGATCATGTGTTCTGTCCTGAGACCCGCCCTGCTCTTCAGCTCAGCTATTTAAATACTCTGTGCCAGAGTATTAGGCTCCATACCTTTACTCCAGCGTTCCTGTGCATATTGTGACTGATTCCCGTGCATCCTGACCTGGACTGTTCCTGACTTTTCTTCTGCCTGTGGCTTGGTTCTGTGTATTCCTGATTGTTGCTGACCAGGCTAGTTCTGACAATTCTTCGGTTCCCTGATTTGGCATCCTGCAGTCCGTTGTGTACCAGTCCCAGCTACGTTGACCAATCTTGCATTTTGATAATAGCTCGTCTTGTCTGGAGGCAGCACAGAGGACCACGACCTGCGAACTTACCTGCAGCAAAACCCAGACTGGGGGTCCCTGGTGAAAAGCGGTGGTTTGTGAGACTCCTCTGTTACTGCCAGTGCTAAGCCCAAATAGTATTGTTACACTAGAACCATATCATGTCTTTGTCTAAAAATGGTTCCGTAAGGGCTGTGAGGTTGCAATGGAATTCAATTATATTTATTCTTTCTTGTATCTCTTCTATGCTAAGTAAGCTTCAAGCAAAAGCTTAAACTCCCCTAGTGTTGTTAAAATACCATTCACTGCATATATGGTTGCCCAAAACAACTCTTAATTTCGATTAAAAGTTCTCCAATACATCATTGCTTGGCAAATCAGTCCCTGAAACATGTTTCACAGATGTCACAACCCACAACTATAAATACTTAATATAGACACCACATGGATTCATCATAATATTATTGCTCACAAAGAACCAGTGAGTCTTTAGCAATAAACTGAGTTTATGATTTCTATATAAAGTCTAATTTGCAGGAAGGACAAGATAGTAGAATGAATAAAACATCGGGAAAGTACTTGAATCATACAAGGACTCACTTTGGAAAACATGAAGCAGATGTTTCATAAATGAAACAGTATGATGGCGCACTTGGGGAGTAGTAATGACAATCTGAGGAGAGTATTAATTGCAAGCTGTGATCAGAAGAGGGAGTTGTAAGTGATAATTAAAGACAGTTAAATCCGAGAAGTGACAGGCATCTGTAGCTTACAGTAATTTGGGCGGAGTGTGGATTTATTAAATGAGACATTGACATCTGGTGTTATATACAGTCAGCTATAATACTAATATTAATATTCAATATAATATAATCATAATACAAATATTTTTTATGCTCTGCACTGTACATGTTCTCTTGTGTTCTATGCTTTTATTACATTATTATTAATACATTCTTTATCAACTATTGACTGTTATTACATTTGTATATGTTGTTTTCTTATATCAGTAGTACACTTTTATTATTAATATGACTATGTTATTGTTAGTATTATTACATTACATGCATATCATTTTATGTTGTCTACTAATGTGCTCTTTTATTTACAATATCCAAATGACATTCATGAAAGCATTATAACCAAAACATCTTCAATCCTAATATATATATATATATATATACCAAAGAAGTAGACATTGCTCTAAACAAGGACTTATTACATTAAATGTAGAATGGTCTAAGCTCATATTTTCTAATTGACTTCCTGGGAAAAAAATCTTTCTTGATTGTTTTTCATTTCTTAACACAGTGGGTGTGTTACGTTAACCTAACAAGATCTTTTTCTCCAATCTAGCAATCACTGGTAGAGAATGGTTCCACAGTGCAGACTTCCCTGCTGAGATAGCCCTCTCTTCTTCTCTTCTAATAGAATCGTAGGGGCAAAACACGTGGTCCGGTTGAGCTACCTGCCAGGATAATGAGTAAGTTAAACAAATAGGCAAATCTTGCCAGTTTATTCCACCAAGGGCCATAAACATATTTAATGATTTTCTTCTTAGTGTCTGAATCTCTGGTTAAAAAAATAATAATAATAACGCTGCATCTGAGGTTGTGCTTTGTTACCACTGGGAAAACGATTCCAGCTTCAACTTAAGCTGTGCTTAATTGGCACCAAAAGACTACTAAAAGTCAGGTTTTGAAAGTAATTATTTATGAAGAGATTTGGTTCCATTTCATATCAGAAATTCACCGCCAATGCCTTATCATCCATGTCGTATATCTTGATTAAAAGAAAATTGTACCTAGACCATGATCCTAACTTAGCATATGGAAAGTGAAAAGACTTGAAGCCTAACTATGTATTTTTAAAATAAAGAGTACTTCCATGTATGCCTCAAATTATTGTAATATAATGTTATTTAAAAAAACTCAGTAGAAGACTCGTGGATTCATCTAGTGCTACAACTCCGAAACTCATTGTCTTCCAGCTCAGCTATCACAATTTTTTTTTTATTTTTAACATCAATAGTTCTTCTTAGAATTAGTGTTCATGAGGGGGGGGGGGGTGGTACAGAAATAAAAAAGAAAAAAGGAAAAAGTAAGGGGAGGGTGCAGAGTAGGGAACAGACATGACAATGTACACCTAACCACATAGTATTCAGCAAGGTACATATCTTCAAGGTCTAGTTAGTCGGGAGGTTAGAAGTTATTACAGCAGGGAGATCTTGGCTGAGAGTGAACAGTGTATGGACTAGTACAGGATCTGTGGAGCTGGGCTACTTAATGGAATGGATAAATCTGGAACCCTCTCCGTCTGATGTAAATACATGCCATGACATCCACTTAACAATGGGAGAAGACGGTGACATAGAGCATGGGGCGTCTAGTGTCTCCATATGGAAGCTAAAGTGAATTTTAGCTATCACAATTTTGAACTAATATATAATCTCTAGTTAGAAGATTCACAGCTTGAACCATTACCAATGCATTTTTCCTCCAACACGTGTCTTCTATTTCAACTGTTGTCTAACAGCTGTTGTATAGTTGCAATACAATTTGAAATTCAGGACTGGCAATTTTCCAAAGCTCTTATGGGGGTACATAGTTTTCTGTTAAAATAATGATGTGTGTCCTGCCAAATGAACTTAAACATGTATGGAATGGAATTTCTACATGTGTCCATAATTAAAACTTATAAGCAAACAACAGCAAAGACGTAAGATCCTTGGCAATGGCATGACTTTCGTTGACTGAATTCTAGCAATCCCAGGAAAATCTCACAAATTCAAGAAACAAATCAGAGAAGGTATTGTGGATCAGTTTCCGATCATGGGTGGTAGTACACAAAAGTGTTTGCATTGAGTAATTCTTGGAACTTGTAGTTATTTAACTAGCATTCTATCAAGATTGTTAACTTTACTAGTCAGGGTCATGCATCTTCCTTCCCTCCCACCTTACTGGAATAATTGTCTTAGGAGCATAGCAACTGACAGAGTGAAAGGAAACTGGTGAGGGAGAAGATTGTTTCTTAACTGATTGCACAAATGTAGTGATTGCAAGAAGCAATGGATGCTGCTGTTCAGAGTGACCAGAGAATCGGGGAGTGGGTAAGGCGCTTTCATTACAAGTACTCCCCGGGACAGAAAACTAGAGGAAGGACACCCCTGTGGTAAGGAAAAAAATCAACACTGTGAATCAGTTCACCATTATGAGTAATAATACACCAAGTGGTTTACATTCAAATAATTCTTATTGTTTTAGGAGCATAGTGGGTAACATTGTGAAAGGTCAAGGTACTAGAGAGGAGGAGGAAATGTTCTTCACTGATGACACCATTCACGCATGGAGTAAAAAGCTGTCATCACAGAAAACAGGGGGAAGAAGGCCCCTGTAGTAAGTCTCCCTATGTAACATTGAAAGTAATGTACCTGATTAGATGGAGTTGGGGAGGGTTTATAGGAAGTTGGATGCTAAGGTGCTGAATGCCAAAGGAATAGATTTTCACTATGTGAAGAAAAACTCAGTGTCAATTTTTTAAAATATATATACATATACATCAACCGTAGAACTGAGAGATAGATATTACCTTGCTACAAAAAGATTTAGACATAATGGCAAATTTGGTCGTTACGGGGCAGATACATTTTTATGTTAATAAATAATTCCGCTGGAAATCAAGGTTCTTTCAGGTTGCAATGAGTTAAAGACCACTGACTGCAAAGTTAATCATTTATTGCAAACAAGTTAGGACGAAAATATTATGACACTTAGCTTCCAATGGTAGTCTTAGCAATATCTTCAAATCAACCACAATATCCAGGGCCCCGTTCTCTACAATCTGGATAGGCAACATGAAGACTGACACTGCTGCAGACACCTCAGAAAGAGCCAACCTGTTCCGCAGCAACCCATCTTTTATAGACAGAAAACTAAAGGTGCCGGATATCACTAACATATAAGGTATAAACATGATTTAAAACTTCTTATTGGTACAGCTATTCAGCATTTCTTAATACACGGATAAAAGTACAAGAACAATAAAATAGAGTTCAGCTGGCACTTAGCTTTGTCTGTCACTATATTAATATAATTTTCTGAGAACAGTGTTAAATTATAATAATATTTAATTTTGCCAACGAGTAAAGGGGTTCAAGTTAAATTGGAGCAAACTAGAGACCAATTTGATAAGAAACTATAAGAACGTATCAAAGTATGGCTGTGTATGGGATTCTAAAAGCCTTCAGTTCAAATCACATCTGATGTGTGAGGTTTTGAAGAGTCGCAAATTGTTAGTTTGCAAATTGAACCTAATGCAAAGACTATTAGTGCTTGAGCTGGACACATCCCTTTACGCTACGTAAAAATGTGTCTTGTTAATTCTGTCATATTGCCTAAGCAAACACTGCCTTTGCGAACAACTTGTCCCCATAATTTAAGTTTAGACTATCTAAATATTTGCTGCTCCTTTTCACTTGGAGAGGATAACATGAGCGTTCAAGTGTAAGTGCACTATAGTAAGGACCTGTAGACACAAGCTACTCACGCTGTTCTATAATGCATGTACAGGTGTATTTTGCTCTTTATAGAGGTATCATACACAAAATGCAAGTAGTTTGAGCAATCACAACAAAGGAAAATATATCCATAAAAATTGATGTCATTATTTTATTTCGTTTTCCATGTCTTGTTGCAAACCAATCTGCTGGTTTGAGAAAATGCAAATTGATTCACAGCACTGGGGTCATGAGATTGATCACCCAACCATGGCCTTATCTGTGTGGAGTTTGTATGCTCTCCCCGTGTTTGCGTGGGTTTCCCCCCACAATCCAAAAACATATTAGAAGGTTAATTAGCTGCTATCAAAAATTGACCTTAGTGGCACTATATAAATAGCTGATGATGATTGATGTCTGTTTTATTGCTTGATAAATTGTAAGTTTGAAAACTAGTGTCTATATATATATATATATGATCATGCAGTTCTTTTAAAGTGTAGTAATTTTTTTACAACTTCAAATATTTAAACTTCAATTTTTAAACTGCAAAACTCTTTGCTCCAGGGCTCACCTGACAGGAGCATCTGTGGACAATTCAACCTCCAATAACCTTGCATGCCTTTATTGTACTCTGTCTCCAACTCGTCAGGACAAAGGTCAGGTAAATCTTAACACAGACACAGGCATAGGCATTTTGATACCAGGCGTAATACAAAAATGACTATTTTAAACTAAAGAAATGGGGCTTGTGTCCAACTCAAAATGAGCCTCTTTATGTATCTTAGTTTAAGTTGTAGTTGAATATGAAATCATCACAATTTATTGGTAAATATTCAAAGGGTACATCCAACAATGTTTCCGCTTGACTAAGCCAATAATTGTTCTTTGGTGTCTTAGCCATTCCTTGACTATTGTATTATGCGTTTTTCACACATCCATAATGCCTCATCAAAAATGACATGTGGAAGGATGGATCATTGCTTGGGGTGTCATGTCATTGTATAATAGCATGCCAAAGGAAGTTTATAAAGACCCTTGAGTCATTTGTACTAACAAATATACCAGCATTGATATATAAATGCACAATGGCCATGGGGACAATTAACAATGTATCTTGTAGTTAATCAACTTTGACCCTGGACTTTTTTTTTTTGCTTCAAGGGCATCCAAAAAGTTTTGAATTTGACAATGTGTTTAGAAATCTTCAGCAATTCCTTCCCACATTGCTTGATTGGATTGTGGCATGACAAGATTAAACAATTCCCTCCAGATCACCAGACAGGTATATTTAACAATGTTGGCAATTGTCGTTTGGACAATAAAAAGCAAAGATTAAGAGAGGTGTAAGATTATGCAAAAGCCAATAAGCTATGCGTATAATAATGATAATTATATTGTTTTAATTGTGCTGAACGTGATATAGAGAAATATAGGCTAGGTACACACTGGAGAACTTTCCAACTGAAGGTCCGATCGCTTGGGATATTCATGGGTACACACTAGACACATTTTAAATGATTAACAAAAGACCGATCGTCCGGACAGCGACTTTTTACAGCCATATTGTCGTGTTCAAAGATTTTTATTTCGTACATATGACGTATATGCCAATAAATTTAAATAAATTAAACCTATGTCAATCAAAAATTGTTTCTTGTTCTTTACCACATCTACAAACTCTGAGCCACAAGAAAGTCCAAAAATTGATGAAACAAATGCAACAAAAGTAATAAAAAAAATTTTTACAAAACATATAAAAATGGATTTTAATATGGATTTTTGTTTGGTCAAAAAATGCATGCGTGCTCATACCAAATCAAAACACATGCTGTTACTAGCCTATTTTAAATTCCAATGTTTGGTTTGTAGCATGAGTTTTCTGGGGAGTCCCCCAACCACATCTGCAAGCACTCATAAACCATCTCACTTGTTGGTGTGACGTTTAATGCAAAGCCACTGGATAAGGGCCTTAATAGACCAGATACATTAACAACTATCTGCAAATCAGGTTGTTATTAATGGGATACAGCCCGAATCTAATAGCCGCTGGTGCGGTAAAGAGGCAAGTGATATCTTCCTTCTCTCCCCGAGGTGGGTAAGCAATATATGCCTGAAACACATCCTTGGCTAATTACCTTTAAGACTGTTGCTACGGACTTCAGACAAGTATCATTCTTTATACCTCTGACACGGAGGAACGGTGTCTAAACAAATTGACTCACACTGAGTATCATATTGTCGGATATGAATTGTATAAAATCTGTGGAGTCATTTGGATTTTTTATCTTCTAAGGAGCACTCATTGTATGTTTTATATACCCATGTTTATACATGTTTTTATCGGAATTGGTCACATGGAATGAAAACATGTTTTATATATCATGATATCAAGTCAAGATTCCAGTCGATTGTAGTTCCCAAGGAGCACTCATTGGACATTGTCTATATATTCTAAGAAATTGATGAAGGGTCATATCAGGAGTTTTGTATTTGTATTTTTATATATATGTATATGTGAGATCATTATGGTTTAGCGATATATCGCAATTAAACTTTAAATTATATGTCTAATAAGAAGTCAATTCTTCTTTTCCCTTTCAATATTGTGTCCTAATGAGATTCAACACTGTCTCCATTGAATTGCTGCATCTGACTTCTTATACTAATTATTCGATACTTAACTATTTTAGCGCCAGAGATTTTGTGAGGTTTTTTGTGGTGTTATTAATGGGAGGACAAACATTTAACAGAATTTAAACAAAAACAGTGAGTATCTCCTTTAAGTAAGAGGGATAGAAATATAATTACAAAAGTTTATTTTGGTTTTAAATTTAAATCAATTAGACATATTGACCAATGTAACTTTGAAAATCTCCAACCTCTCAAACAATATTTCTTAGCTAAGGATTCTAGTCACTTGTAACCCCACTAACATCGCCAATGCACTATAACCATATTGTGGTATACTTTGCCATAGGTGGAACAAGTCTGATCCCTAATCTGCTGCATAGGGGGAATAAGTCATTTTTTTCTAAGAGCTTCTGAATGACCTACATTTTGCTTTTTGAAACATTATTAGTTAATTTCTTTAAAAGCCATAAAGCGCTATATTGCCATGTATATATCCAGTTCCATAATTTTTAGTCAATATTGTTTCACTGACTGTGTCTGAAGTTTTACTTGTTATAAAAGTGTTATATGGCTAATTACTTTCATTTTATCACACTTTCAATATATATTACGATTTTAATTTATTTTTGCTGACATAAAAAACTGTTTCGTTATTGAAGCAAAACCTTCAGTAGTAACTGTACATCATTAATTTCTATTGATGTAGTTTACAGGGGTCTTAATTTAAATGTTGATATTTTTTTCTGGAGATAAGGTAAATTGACATATGTGTCTCGTAACAATGCATCTAGTTACAGAACGGTTCAATAATAATGCTTCAATTGATAGCGGTACTATTGGAAAAGGTATTTGATCTAGTTAAAATCTGCACAATTGCTTTAATCATAATTACATTAATATTGACAGGCACATGACACTACACACATAACTATTGATAGTTTTTTGTCGATGGCACATTTCTAAATAAAATATGTACAATCATGATTTGAAAAATATTGGCGAGCGGGTTATAGCAAGTAGATAGAAACATGTGTTTGTTTATTTCATTCTAGTACTCATAGACCATCTATATTAATATGTGAATAACTCAAGTAGTACAGGTTACTTTATGTCTGTGAATTGGATGTTACTGCATTGGCTAAATCAAACCACAACAAAAAGCAGTTCTCTCACATCCATACACAACTTATTCACTGCCACCACCTATTGTATTTGGGCAATGGGACCCTAAAACTCTGTTACACAAATATACACACTGGCACACCCTATGCTCTTTTGTGAGTCATACTCACACTATAGCATTCAAAGGGTTAACACAGCATACCCTAGAATTAAAAGGGGTAACATCCAAAAGCAATAATTTTCTTCTTAAAAGGCTTATGGATTCATTAACTTAACAAGGGCAAACTTATTAAATTTTAGATTTAAATTAAAAAGTTACAGCACTTTGGATGTAATAAAAATGCATAACAAAGGACACAAAAATAAATGCAATAACAGTTAGGAAAACATAAAAAGGGATAAAATGACAGCAAATAGAACACTTATGTAGTGTAATCTGTATGCTGGGGAATGGTTGTAGTGGTCAGCTGTCAATTAGATTCTTTTCCAAAAAGACTGAAACCCAGAGTTGTGCCCTCTGCCTCCCCCCTTGTGAGTGATGACACTGAATGGAGACTACTCCTACTCTACCTAAATTCTTTGCTGTCTCACGCACACCTCACCAGGAATTGTCACCTCTAAGTCTTCTAGCTACGACATATGCTTTAGCTAACAGCCCTACTCCTCACACCACCATTCTTTTACATAACAATATGCCCAAGACAAAAAAAACATACGTTTTATTTATCCTAGATTTATGTCAGGAAGGAATTTGAGTTATCAGATGGAAATCCACATATGTGGCAACTGTGCCAGGCCTGTGACATACATGTGCTAAGCTGGCTTCCTGAGACCATGTATGTGCACTGACTGTTTTTAGCAAAGACATACAGTCTGGCTCATGGTTGTATGAAAGTCATGAAAAAGTATTTAAAATGTTTTGACCTTGGTCTTGGGTCTTGATAATTATCATATTGATACAAGTAGGCTGAATAGTTAAAGATATAAGTAAGCTTCTAGTTCAAGGTCAAAAGTGTTAGCCATAACCTTACTTTTCAAAGCTGTCTTTTTAGTAGTGACAGTCTATCTTTTTAACCCAGAACAACCTATTTAACTTTTCTTCACCCCTCTCTTTTTTGTGGTCTTTTATGGCATAAGCACTTGAGGTCTATTAATCCGTCCCCTCTGATACAGTTTTTGACAGGTGAACAAAGATGATATGGATACTCCCGTGGAGATCATTGATCTCTATCGAGAGATGCCAGAGCACAGCACATGTGAGTCATTTACAAATGTGTAAAAGTAGAAACAGCTGTGCAAATGCTTGTTTTTGATGTCATGTGCCTACATTTGTGCAAATTAACCTTTTTTAATGGTAAACTTCTGGATTTGCCAACTAATGAGGAGGCATCTGTGGTGCTCTAAAAGTTTGCACAAGGAGTCTAGCGGATCAGGAAAGCTCCTTGCTAAGTGTAGGTTACGCACAAAAGTGTATCTAGTTTTGAAATTAAGTGTAGAAATTAAATTTTTTTTGCAACATGGGAATATTTACTTAAGATGGTGGGGTGAAGAAAGTATATCTGAGGAGGCGTTCTCCACTTTACCCACAAAAGGACTTGAATTAGTCAGCAGTGTAGAAAACCCAACCTCTTATGATATAATTAAGCTAAACTGAGCATTGTTTAAGGATAAAGAAGTAAAAGTTTAAATGAATGAAAGTGGTGGTCCTATCTGGAAGTACGTTGGACTTTCTTTTTGATGTTTTTTACTGTATCCACCATGCACATTTTCAGGAGTATCTACAAAACCACAAATGTGGGAGTAAATTGATGTTACAGGAGTGTTTCCAGAAAATAGGAAGTAAGAATGCACCTTGAAATGTGCCCGGCAGACAAGACGGCACATATGTGCAAGAATAGAAGAAGTGCCAAACTTCATATTTTGTGGTTTGTAAACAAAGAGCACAAGCACACATATGTGTATGCAACCAAAGTCAAAAATGCGTTGTAAAATTCCAAGAACGTATAACTTGGACTAGTGATGTCACAGAGACTCCATCAGTCACCGGGTAGTTCATGTTTTTCTCTACTTCAACCATAACTGACCTAGTACATAAATGGGACAGAGTGCATAGCATGCAGTGTCTGCTACACAACAGACCCGACCATTAATGCTCTAAGGGACATCAACTCTTCTAGTATATGCTAGAGTTATCATATTGAGCATTTTAGAGTTTCCCTTAATTTATTTCTAAAAGTCAGATGAAGTGTGTATATAACTCCATGTCTGTGATAAGCATAGCAAGAGATGTGAGTAAGTAGGGTAGAGTAAGGCTAGGTACACACAGAAGAATTTTCCAACCAACGTGTTATCTACAACGACTTTCCCTTCGAACGAAGGGCCAATCGCTCGGACGATTAATGTGTACACACTAGTTACGTTTTAGACGATTAACGAAAGACCGACTGTCCGAGAAGTGACTTTTCACCGCCATATTATCGTGAACAAAGATTAGAAATTTGTACACAATTAAATGACTATGTAACGATATCTCCAAGAAATTTAAATAAGGGACAGAGCATATCCAATAGTAACCACCCCAAACTTATAAAAAAAATGAAGGCAACACGTTTTCTTCATACATTCGCTAGCACGTGTACATTGTACGTTCGTTCTCAACCGCAAAACAAAAATTATTTTTGCTAATATGGATACTTTGAAGAATGACAAGCAACTGCTCTTTTTCCTGCTCACTGTGGCAAGAAGACTGCAAGTACAGACCCAAAGGCAAAGAAGGAGAAAGAATAGATCTTGTTGGACCAAAGAGAGGTTCAAGAGGAGAGACTAATTTTCTCATATGTCCCTGCTGCAGTAGATACGGGACAACAACCCTGATGACTTCAGGAGTTTCCTGAGAATGAAAGAAACCACATTCCAGGAACTGCTCCAACTAGTTACCCCCATCATCCAAAAGGAGGACACCTGTTTAAGGAGACCCATATCTGGTGAACAGAGACTGGTTGCTACACTAAGATTTCCGGCAACAGGTAAATCTGAAATACAGCACAGCAATTTACCGCAAGCTCTGTGTTTCATAATACCGGAGACCTGTGATGCTGTCATTGAAGTTCTCCATGAACAGTATATGAAGGCTGGTAACCATAAATAGTCTTTTTTCAATATAAATGTATAACTTTATTTACATACATATAATTTACAATATATACTAAATTTATAAAGTACAAACCAATAAAACCAGGCAAATATACAGTTTATAGTTGTTCATATTGCAACAGTCCGCTATTATCCATTTGTGATGAGCTTCCACTGAAGTGTTGCATGTTTGAGCTGGGTACAGGGGTAGAAGTCAGGAATGGTTTTGGCATTAAATATTGTCCTTCCATACTGCCATGCTGCATCTGTGTATGAAGGTGTCTGGCTGTGGTTTGCTGGTGTTAGAAGTGTATCCGAGTACAAATCTTCCTTGGTCGCCCTACACAAGATGTCACACACCAAATGCTCCATTTCCACTTGTATCGGTGTACTACCAATTTTCATTTTGCTTGCTAGCGTTTGTCCAAGTAGGTCAAAAGTGTGTGGATCAGGTTTTTTGGCCATCAAAGTGTTCGCACATCCAATAGTTGTAGTTGTCTCTTCTTGGTCAGCAAATTCCATCATGAGTTCTTGGGGCAGGACAACTGGTTGAGAATTGATAAAATGAGAAAGAAATTAGTACAATATTAAATGCATGTAATTAAACTCTTTCACTCATCTTTATGTTTTAGTTTCCTGCAACGTTAGAACAATGGCAAATTATTGCGGACAAATTTGAGAGGCACTGAAATTTTCTAAACTGTGGTGGTGCCATTGATGGGAAACATGTCCGAATTATGCCTTCATCCAACAGTGGATCTTTTTATTATAATTATAAAGGATTTTTCAACATCATTCTAATGGCCATAGTGGATGCGAATTATAAATTCTTCTTTGTGGACATTAGACAAAATGGTAAAGTGTCTGATGGCGGTGCATTGGAGCTGACTCCCTTTCATGCAAAATTAAAAAACTATGAACTTACTTTTCGGAAGTAATATAAAATATGGACTAAATTTTTTTTGTTTGTGGTTGATGAAGCATTTGCATTGCACGACAATGTATTGAAATCTTACCTGCAACGTAATCTGTCTACAGAAAGGTGGATATTTAATTATAGACTGTCACGAGCTTGGAGCGTTGTTGAAAATGCATTTGTAATTCTCAGTAACAGATTCAGAGTTTTCCATTCTGCTATTAATCTGCGTTTGGACAAGATAGACAAAGTGGTGATGGCCTGTTGTGTCCTGCATAACTTTCTAGGAGGAAAAACCTCCTGAGTACACAGTTCCCATACATATGAGGACAACAATGTTGAGAAAACGGAGGTAGTTGGCTTCACACCTCTAGAGTTGTGCCACCTTAGAAATGCAAGTGCCAGTGCAAAATTAAACAGGAAGGCATACCTTCAATATTTTAACAGGGAGGGTGCTGTGCCATGGCAGAATGAGTGTATGTAACAGTTGTGCATAAGCATGTTATGTGTGTGTCATGAACGCCCAGCCTGTCCCAGATACAGCAATCTGAACAGCTGGCCGTGACTGGCGTCACCTTAGTTACTTAACGATGAATACACCTTGTCTGCCACCACAAAGTATTTATTATGGTGTCCTTACGTTCACCAAAACCACTTATTAAAGTTTCACATTTAAATCACATACACATGTAGCATGAGCCTCCCTAGGCTTCATGAGTTCACAAAGAATCACAAAGAAATACGCTAGATTAAATATGTTTAATCTGAAAAATATTTCCAAATCATATTTACTAAAAGGTAATAAACAGACATACAATAGGTTGCACATAAGTTTAAAAACATAAAATAGGACATAAAATCAGAGTACTACTTACGAGGTAGTCTTGCTGTGTGTGAGGGAACACAATAGAAAAAGTATGGGACATTTCAGTCTTGATAGACACTTCATGAAATGCACAATTTGAAGTCTAAGGCAGAAGATGTTTAAACCGTTCTTACAGGCTCTTCATCCCCACCTTAGTAATTTACACTTTCAATTAAGTCAGATTGATTCCCAAAATGACAGAGCATTCCGAAGTAAATTATCTATCACTAAGATATATGTTTGGGGACCTCAGAGAATCTCTCATCTCTGCTCTGCTTGAGGGGCTAGAGATGGTTTACAACTTTGAGGCTTCAACCTCCCCCAAGATCCTTATCTATCTGGCTAGTTCCAAAGACTCTTTGCTAATTGCACAAGTCACCTAGGTCAGTCAGCAAAGCATACTTTGAGAGGTTACATAAAATATACACATTGTCATCCATGATTTCAACAGAAAATAACAATCAGTCATTAGATATACTACATTTTGTCACAGTGTGCAAACTTTATTGTTATGTATTTCTACTGTAATAAACCTGTTACAGAGCAACAGCGTAATATATTTTACTTATAGTTCCACTAGGAGGTATGTCAGCTGCTTGGACCACATCAGTAGGTGAACTACTGTCCATATCCAGGCTGTAGGTGGACTGCCGTGTAATTTCAATTTCACGAATGAAGTGCAGAAGGTCAAACTACCACAGCTTTGGCACATAAACATTATCTGCACCTTCCCCTGATTTTTTTTGAGGCCTCAACCTTATTTAGTTATTTTTTGTATACAGTCCGAAGGTTCTGTATTTTGCTCTTTGCCCATTCCAAATTTGCTCCAGGGTAATGTGGCAGGGATGCTTTCACAAGTTCTTGCATGGTCACGTTACGTAAGATTCTGTTACAATATTCCTTTGATTTTATTTTCCACAAACAGGGGTGCGCCTTATAAGTCTCAATGAAATCCCTCATGAGCTCCACAATGAGGTCATATGACATTTTCAGGTTCTGTTTAAAAATAAAGAGAAAGAGTCATGGTCATCTTTTGTCCACTGATAATATAAAAAAAACCTCAACAATATATGGTACTATTTTTACACAAAATATATATTTATGCAGTTGTAATGATAAGCACAGTGGTAAAACATTAATAATCACAACTTACCTTGGATGGCAATGGATTTAAGGTGTAAAACGCTCGTAGTATCACTTCGGTTACATATATTTATATATATATATATATATATGGGCTGCTACCACTACAAGGGCCCACTGGGTTTAGCTGACCCTTCTGTATGTGCACTAGCTCAGGACTGCTTGTCATTGTTCAGCCTGTTTAGCAGTTTTAGAAGACATTCCAAGTTTGGAACCTACAGGCAGTGCTGGCAAAACAAGTACGTAAGTTGTGTCTGACTGTAGGCCCTTAAAATGATTTTAGATAGCGTTGTTTAAATTTCCTTAAAATTGCCATTGCAAAGTATTATATTCATAACTGACAATTGTTGTCTTTTTGCTCTTTTCTTTCATAATGCCCAACCCAAACTGCAAAAACAAACTAAATTAAGTTAACTGCAAACATCTGCTTTTTTTTCCATTTAAAAATAAAATGGGAATTTTCTTTCCTGCAGTAGTCACTCAACGAATGCAAATCTATAGCTGTGACTTCATATAATATAGTCGTGACACTAATGTTGTAATCTGTTGGATCATCTGCAATCAGCCAATCAGAAGCAGCTAGATAGTGCTGCTAATTATCATCATCACTGTTGCACCAGCTCTGCAGTACCCACAATAGATAGCCTCCTAAACGGTGATTTATCCACTTCCACTTGAGTCTCAATTACGTGAACATGCCCATACTGTATTTGGCCTAGTTTGGCCCAGCCCTTATCTCCTCTGTTTTGCCTCTTCAGGCCTAAGAAGTGGTAAGTGTTAGAGAAAAAATCTGGATGCATACTTTTTTGGTCCACAGTTAAGAAATTCATATAATACACAAAAACATGTTTGTCCGACTCTATGTGAGCCCCTCAATGTTTCTTTATCACATTATAAGTGACAATATAATACACATATTATATAACATATATATATAATACATATAATATAATAGAATATACAAATATAGGTGTGAAAGTTGTTCTCTATGTATGATTTTAAATTATTATTTCCAGGGGGCGTGGCCTGGCAGCCATACTAGGCAGACGTGATCTGGCACAGCTCCAAGTTTTTGGGGAGCAGTTTACCAACTACTGGGGCTCTCCCCGCTAATAAGTGTTAGCCCTGCCGCTATTGGATTGGGCAACGCTTGAGGCACCTGTTGATTCCATCTGGGCCGCTCAGAGATCACCCAAGTCCCCACGGAGCCCTGAGGCCAACACAGGCACTCCCGCTGTTTGCCCCGGCTCAGCCGCCCACGGGCCCTGTACACAAAATGCCCCTCCCCCCCCCGGATCCAAGCCGGCATCCTCCTCACTCGACCTGTGGACTGACGGCGGCAGCACTGGCACCAGGACCCACCGGCAGAGAGCCCCCTGGTGATTGCCCACCACACGGCAGGCTGTGGGCCTGACTGTCTCCTGCCCATCATCTGCCCCGGCTCAGCTGCACACGGAGACAGCGCGCGGAGTGTGGCCTCCTCTGGCTCCATCAGAGCCCTGACCAGTGGCCTGACGGCGGCGCCCCGCATATCCTCCAACGCCCACCGCAGCGAGACCCGCCGTGACAATTCCCCACCATTGCAGGGGCAACTACCAACTGAGTTCCGGCTGTCACATACAGTGGATCTTACCTGGCAGGTCCCCATTCACTGCTCCCGATCTCTGCAGTCATCTTCTCTGGTCAGCAGCGCCTGGAACTCCGGTAAGAGGCTGGGTCGTTCCTCTTGCCTTAGTCGGCGTCTAACAGCTGCCTAATACATTACATGGCCTTCAGTTCCAGCACAGTGAGGCTGAGTCGAACGCATCCCTATACAACCAACGAGACACTGTGTCCGAAATTAGGTACTGCACCCTAGACTTTAATCTTGGTTTTTGTGCAAAATTTCATCTCCCCTCAGTGACAACTCTACCCTCACTGTATTGCACCACTGATTTCTCTGACGACACACCTTTCAGCATCCGTAAGGAGCCGCGGGCCCTCCGTCCCCGCAGGCTTCAAATGACCTAAAGACCCACCACATGCTGATAGGGGGAGGAGTCTTTTCTATGCCGATGTACTGACCAATGTCTCTGTGAGTCTTCCCATCACCGTGGGCTCGTTCTCTGTATTTTACTTTTACACTCTAACCCAGGTCCGTGGTTCAGCAATCTTCTTCTGCCCTACTCATCTCTTCCTCCATAATGCCCAAGGGGAAAAAGACCCACTCCAAAGGTCTTCTTCAGTATTTTGCAAAGCAGAATACTCCCACCTTGCACTTTGAGCGAACAGACTCTCCACATACGTCCACTGAGTCTGACTCTGACGAGGATGATACTGCTCCTATCACTGGACGGGACTTCATGATCTTAATTAAAGAAATGAAAGAGCTCAAGTCCTCCGTCCACTCTGAAGTACAAACAGCTCTACATTCACTGCGAGCAGAAGTGCCCTCTATCGGGGTTCGTACTGATGAGGTGGAAAAGAGACTAGAGACGGTCGTGTCCTTAAAGACCAGCATGGAGGAACATATTCGGCATATCCGCAACAAATTGACGACAGTCGAAGAGCAACAGGAGGACATGGACAATCGGGCCAGCCGGAACAACCTGCGTATTAAGGGCATACCTGAATCAGTGGAACCTCTGCAGCTTGACCAATACCTCAAGAAGCTATTCTCCCAACCCGCCCCTGAGATCCTGGAGGAACACCTGCTTCTAGACAGAGCCCATAGGGCACTAAAACCTGACCAAAATCAACCCAGGGATGTCATTCTATGCCTCCATTTCTACACAGCCAAGGAGATGATCCTACGAAGTGCTAGAAAGCTGTCCACACTCACAAATGAGGGCCATATCCTACAGATTTTCCAGGACCTCTCGCCAGCTACCCTAGCCAGGCACCGGGAGCTGGCCCCTGTGACGCAGATTCTGAGAGCTCGTAATATACGATACAGATGGGGCTTCCCCTTTTCACATCTTCCTCTGGCATCAAGATCGTCAGGTCTCTGCGAGATCACTTCCCGAAGCCCAGGCCCTTCTCCAGCGCCTGGGCATTGCTCCAGGGCCCACTTCGGGTGACTCTCAATCATCCGATGCAGGGACTCTGGCTGCCAACCCTCGACCTCAAAGAGCACATAGAAGTTAATGGTCCATGACGGCGAGGCCCTCTGCCTCTCACAGGCCTTCCTCTTAATACCGCAGACTTTGGTCTCCTTACTAAAAGCCGAGGAGGCCCATACCAGTGAAGGCAAATGTACTTAAAAGAAGGTCCTCACAGACTTCTGCAGACCACCGGACACCCCCATGGGTTGGCATCAGGGACTTGCAGCAGGCCCGCTTTGTCCTGTCTTTCTGACTTGCCAACAACGTGTTCCTGGTGCATTGTTTAGATGTTATGGTTGTGTCGTTTTTTTTCTTCTCTTTTATTTCAGATTGCTTTTCGAGACTGACACCCTCCAAGTATCCTGCCTGCACTAGCTTCCTCGTTCTCCCACTGCTACCTGCTTGCAGGCTTGTTTGTCTATATCTTTATTTTTATTATTGTCTTCTATTTTTATATTTAGATTATTTTTTTGAGATTGTTTTCTCTTTCTGCTTGAGGGTACGATTGGCTCTGTGATCGTACAATGACAGATGTGCGAGGGGTGCTCACGGGGGAACTGAAGAGTAAGATCTCTCTTTTTGCCGACGACGTGCTATTGACCCTGCAGCAGCCGAGGACCTCTCTGCCCAACTTATTCACCATCATGACTCAAATCTCTCTGGGTATAAAATCAACATCACTAAATCTGAGGCACTGCTCCTTAATCTCCCTCCCCGCGATTGTCATGATATTACCTCCCAATTCCACTTTCGGTGGTAAAAGAAAAGGTTAAAGTATCTGGGGATTTACATCACTGCCACCTACGAGTCCCTATACCAGGAGAATAACCCGGTTCTTTTTCTCAAACTCAAATCTGATATCTTTTCTTGAAGGCCCCTAATTATTTCGTGGCTGGGCAGGATCATTGCTGTTAAAATGTCTGTTCTACCTCCGCTCCTTTACCTATTCCATCCAGACACTTCTCATCATGGTCCCTATCTCCGAATTGAATACTATACAACGACACTTAGTTAAATTTGTCTGGCGGGACAGATCTCCCAGGGTCCGACTTGCACTGCTTAAGAAACACACAAATTGTGGGGGTAAGGGGTTTCTTGACCTCAAGGCCTATTACTGGGCGGCCGATCTTAGCTCTGTTGTTACCTCCTTTGCTCCTCCGGCCTCCCACGCCTAGGCGGATATAGAAGCAGCCTACCTCTCTCTACCAGACCTCTCTAGTATTTGGGGCCTACCTAAACAATCTAGGCTTGCATTGATCAAGCGCTTTCCTACCTTACTATTTGCCGCTCAGAACTGGGAGACCTGCAGGAGCCATCTTTCCGTCCCTCCGACCCCTCTGAATATTACGCCCTTATGGCACAACCCTGCCTTCCCCCCGGCAGACTTCGGTCTTTCTCTCGAGCATGGATCGCCTCTGGTATCCGCTTTGCTGGTGACCTTTTGGACCAGAGAAGACCCATTATTATTACTATTATTATTATCTTTGACTTATAAGGCGCCACAAAGGGTCCGCAGCGCCGTACATTACATATACAGAAAACAGAACCAAGACACAACATGATACACAAATATATACAAACACAGGTGCATGGGTAAAGCAAATCAGATTATATCTGACAGATAGTGAAAGGGATGGTAGAAATCAGCAGGAAGAAGGCCGAAGCTTAATAAAACAGGTAAAACAGGGCTAGCGAAGCAGGCCAAGAGGTACAGAGGGTGAAGGAACAGTAGAAGGAGCACACAAGGAAAGAGGGCCCTGCTCATGAGAGCTAACAACCTAAAGGGAAGGGGGAGACACATAAAAGAGTGGTACGAACTAGGGGAGAGAGCCAGGACAAGAGAGTTAGGAGGACTGATAGACTTGAATAAAGAAATGAGTCTTAAGGGCACGCTTGAAGCCTTTGAGAGTAGATGCTAACCTGATGGAACGTGGAAGATCGTTCCACAGCAGGGGAGCAGCCCGGGCAAAGTCCTGGAGACGAGAGTGAGAGGAGGTGATCAGTGAAGTAGTGAGGCGGCGGTCAGAGGCAGAGCAGAGGGAGCGGGTAGGAGTGTAGGTAGAAATGAGATTGGAGATGTAGGGAGGGGAAGATTGACTAAGAGCTTTAAAGGTGAGGAGTTTAAATTTCATTCTGTAGGGTATGGGGAGCCAATGTAGTGACTGTTGGAGGGAGACCGCAGAGATAGAGTGGCGGGAGAGAAAAATGAGGCGGGCAGCAGCATTGAGGATAGACTTAAGAGGATCAAGGCGAGAATCAGGTAGGCCAGAGAGAAGAAGGTTACAGTAGTCAAGGCGAGAGATAATAAGCGAGTGAACAAGGGTTTTCGTGGCTTCCGTGGTGAGAAAGGGACGTATCTTAGAAATATTCCGAAGGTGAAAGTAACAGGATTTAGAGAGGGACAGAATGTGAGGCGTAAATGAGAGGGATGAATCAAGGATGACCCCAAGGCATCGGACTTGGGGGACAGAAACGAGGGTAATGTTATTAACAGAAATAGAGAGGGGGGAGGTGGGAGAGTCCTGGCAGGGGGGAAGACTATAAGCTCGGTCTTGGAAATATTGAGTTTAAGGAAGCGTTGGGACATCCAAGATGAGATGGCCGAGAGACAGGAGGAGACATGAGACAGAAGGGAAGGGGAGAGGTCAGGGGATGAAAGATAGATTTGGGTATCATCAGCATAGAGGTGTTACTGGAGGCCAAAGGAGTGGATGAGGACACCAAGGGAGGAGGTGTAGAGGGAGAAAAGCAGGGGGCCAAGAACGGAGCCTTGAGGAACGCCAACGGGTAGGGGAAGAGGGGGTGATGTAGAATCATGAGTAGAGACTGAGAAGGAGCAGTTTATGACACTATCCGCTCTAAATACCCCACCCTAAACCCGCCCTTCTACCAATACCTACAAATCAGGCACTTTCTTCTCTCTCTCCTGTCGGGTGACCCACCCCCACTGATATGCTCCTTTGAGACCCTCTGTCTCTCTTTGCCGCTCCGGAGAGGCATGATTTCTTCTATCTATCGCCTGCTGCTAGACAAGATGCTGGTCTCTGGGAATAGCTACGAGAGGGAAAGGGAGAGGGACGTGGCCCCCCCCCTCCGGAGGGGGACTGCTGGGAGACCATCAGAATGAGCGTAGCCTCCAGTTCCATATCTACTTTAATTAAGGAGAATGCGTACAAGATCTACTACAGATGGTATCTTACTCCTGATAGACTCGCTAAAATGTACCCGCCTGCCTCTCTGGCCTGTTGGCGGGACTACGGCCATAGGGGTACCTTCTTCAATACCCTATACAAAAGGACCCTTGGTCCTTCCTAATTTACTATCCTATTCAAGATGTTGATATCCACTCTGCGAAACTGGCCTCGCATGTCTTGGCAGCAGCTAGGTGCTTGATAGCCAAATTGTGGAAAAATGCAGCACCTCCCCGCGTCTCTTCTCTAAAATCCTATGTTTGGTTCATTGCTAACATGGAGAAAAATCACCTTCCACCTGCGAGACAAAGAAGACAAGTTTCACCATATCTGGGCCCCCTGGTTATATCAGTAATGCCCTCTGCGTGCCCTCCCCCTAATGGACTGCCTCTCCCATACCAGGGACTCCTGCTTATAACATTCCTATAGGTGGAGTCATTCCCTTCGCTCTCTGAGGTAACTCCTTGTCTTAGTTCACTATGGCAGACGACCCCCCACAACCCCACCCACTATCCCTTTAATAATTTGGATATTGCTTGAGCCAGCACGATTTTTCTTTCAATATGTTTGGTTATGCATAGCAATTCTAAACATGTGTTGTGACAGTGTCTGTTGGATTTTGTTTTGTTATTATTATTTTATTTTTATTTTTTTCATTGTCTGTGATCCTCCACATGATTGCTGTCACCCATGAGTGTTTATTAAACATATTTTGAGTTAAAAAAATAAATAAATTATTATTTCCATCTTTGACCTTTTCACCTTATCTTTTCTCACTAATCAGTTTGAAAGACTGATGATGGAGACACTATGTGGCATTGAAGGCTGGTTGAGGAGTGAGTACTGCATAAGCCTGGTTCACTAAAGATTGAATCATAGCAGCAGAAGTAAGTGTTAAAAACACTATGATATGATGTAGAGCAAATGACTAAAAATAAAATAGGGCATACATTTGGATCTATAGAAGTTCCACAATTATTTAAAATAATAATTCCCTCCAAAACTAAGGGGTATATTTACTAAACTGTGGGTTTGAAAAAATGGAGATGTTGCCTATAGCAACTAATCAGATTCTAGCTGTCATTTTGTAAAATGTACTAAATAAATGATAACTAGAATCTGATTGGTTGCTATAGGCAACATCTCCACTTTTTCAAACCCGCAGTTTAGTAAATATACCCCTAAGACATTAGTTTTGGGTAGATTTATATGGTCAAGTTGAATTTATATCAGCCACTTTCATTCAAAACCAAAAATGCTTCACTGGATGCTGTAAATTACTTTCATCTCATTCCCAGCAAGTATAGTAAATACACTGCCGTAATCTCCAGGTCAGATGTTCCCAGCTATGAGTACTACACTCCAGCTATGTTCTGTATTCTTCTATATACTTACTTCTATATACTTACAAAAAGAAAAGTTTTCTATTGTGGTTTATGTAGGCAATTTGTGTAAATCAAAGTATACAAGTTAAATTGATAAATAGGGTCTATAATATATTGTCTGCAGAGTTTGTACCTACCACCACATGATTGCTGCAATTTAAGTAACAAAAACCAGCTGTCTTTAAGTGTGCTTCATTCTGGCACTGCAGCATCCAGGTTTAGTTGTGTTGCTAGCGTAATACAGCAAGGCCTTCAGACAAATATTTTGCTAAACTAGCATTTATTAAACAAAAATTAACTATTTTGCTTATTTTAACGCCATATATAAAGGATCCACTGCAAACAATTTAATAAGATTGTGACTTCACAGTGGAAACGTATTCCTACTTGTTACAAGTTAGGGCCCCCTGGTCAGTTTGGGGCCCAAATGTTAGACATTCTTTCTTCTTTAGCTTGCCACCTCCTGCCACAGCCAATGGAAGTTACAATAGACCACAGCTCCAGGTGCCGCTTGGCCTACAAGGGGTTTAAGTGATCAATGGCAAGCACTTCCCTTCTGTGACCTGTAACCCTAATTCCAATCACTTGCTTGAGTTCCTAGATGGGGAATAATTAGTCACTAAGCACTCAGGCTCACTGTAGGTAGAGAGGCAACTGTAGGCTGTCTATAACCATCATCATCATCACCATTTATTTATATAGCGCCACTGATTCCGTAGCGCTGTACAGAGAACTTATTCACATCAGTGCCTGCCCCATTGGAGCTTACAGTCTAAATTCCCTAATATACACACACACAGACAGACAGAGAGAGAGACTAGGGTCAATCTTGATAGCAGCCAATTAACCTACTAGTCTGTTTTTGGAGTGTGGGAGGAAACCAGAGCACCCAGAGGAAACCCACGCAAACACGGGGAGAACATGCAAACTCCACACAGATAAGGCCATGGTCATGAATTGAACTCATGGCCCCAGCGCTGTGAGGCAGAAGTGCTAACCACTTAGCCACCGTGCTTCCCCAGTCTATAATGCGATCCAAATAGAGGTGCCCCAGGGATAGAAAAAGAGGTAACTACTTGAATCTGCAGTGCACTTTTTGGGATAGTGGTGAGAGTTGAGAAAGTTCCTCCACTGCACAAGTTAATTTCTTTATTAATTACATTCAATAAAAGCATACTGTGATTTTGGCTAGCTACGTGCTCCCTTGCATTTCAGTGTCAGATTGATCAAGGTTTCAGTCGAAGCTATGCTAATGATATTAACATCATGCATGTTGCATTCCATTCCAAACTTTTTCCCTGTTCTTCAAACAGAAGCGTGCATTACATATTTGCAATACAGTATTGTGATAAATCCATTATAAGGACAGCATGCTCAGAGTGACCTTATTTTTAGCAGGCATTAAATCACAAATGCTGAATGTTTGGATTCTGATAAATGGACTCCTAAAGTCTCCCACTTCTTCCATGTTACAGTTAAGAAATCCCTTCTGATACCTCCCCTGCATCATAATAATATTTCACTGCTGTTTCTGGAAGACTGACAGAATTTGGCAGCTGGGATGAACTGGCAGCTCAGCTGAGCGGTGGATGATGTCACTAGCCCGTTAACCTGCTCCAGGAAGTGTCTACGGAGACGGAGACACAGTGCATCCTGAAAATCATCACAATGAAAAGCAATCAAAAAACAAAACACAACAGGGAAAATTGATTTGAACTAAGATAGGTGCAATTACTGAACAGACTCTTTACAGTATTTTTCTGGGAATATTTTCTCCTGATGACCTTTAAATTTTAAATTTATTTTTCAATCAAGTGCCCTGCTTGGCTGTCAAAGTTTCTTTCTTCATTTTGCATCATTATCTCACCCCTGCCAACTACATCCACATTTTATATATTTAGCCTTGCACACTTTGTGAGTTTGGTTACCGTCAGATAATTAAGGCATCACAGTCTACCTAGACTTGTGTTCCTTAATGCAGAGAATATGTGATAGATTGCTCGGGAGAGTCTTATGTTGTTTAATGTCAGGCAATTAGTTCTGGGGCACAGAAAATTTATGCCTCCCACCTACAGGTGTAAACTTTTCAAGGGAGATCCTTCTTGCACACGGCTGAAAAGAAGCCATAAATATTGCTGAAACACTTGCCTTTGGGAAAACTCTCTTAGGGAGGGGAGCAAAATGAAATGATGACATATATTATCTTTCGCACATATATTGGAAACACCAGGCTGACCGTCATTTGTGATACGCCATATGGTGTGTATGTATAACGCAGCCACACAGGCTACTGGCAACATACCCTTCCAGAATTGTCTACATTTAATAGATCAGTTTATAATAAGAGTTGCATTGTATACTAAACTACAAACAGCTTAAAACTTTTATATTCAGATACTCCTTAACTGTTTTATTCTGTGACCATTGCATTTCTTAGCATCCAAAACTGACCAAAAACAAAAGAACCTTAGGGGTATATTTACTAAACTGTAAGTTTGAAAAAGTGGAGATGTTACCTATAGCAACCAAACAGATTCTAGTTATCACTTATTTAGTACATTCTACAGGATGACAGCTAGAATCTGATTGGTTGCTATAGGCAGCATCTTCACTTTTTCAAACCCGCAATTTAGTTAATATGCCCCTTAGTCTCCATGGGGGTCTTATGTGTCACCCGAAGGCCAGTACCTGATCAGTTACCTTTCTTTGAAATATTTCTTGTACACATCATGGGATACATATTCAATATAGTAGTGAGTCACAAATAGATTGGGCTTGGCAATTTTTGACCCAGAGCAAGAAAACCAGAGCACTGACAGATGTCAGCTAGATGTTAGTAACAGCTCCTAGTGGTGCACCTATCAAGTTCCAGCAAAGGGCTTATATAAAATGTGAATATACAGTCAGCAGGGGAGAAATGATGATTCAAAATTAAGAAAAAAACTTTCACAGCAAAGCAGGGAGCTTGATTGAAGAATAAAAGTTAAATTTAATGGTCATCAGGAGAAGATATTCCCAGCAACACATTTAGTACAACAGGGTTATTGCTTTGCATACACATTGGAGGTCTTCTTTACCTACTTAAAGAAGACCTGTTTTGCCATCTAGAGACTCATTGCAGGAATGCTTTGTCTATTAGCCAGCAAGCTCATCTTTCATACCTGCAACAACATTGGCCCTGCTTTGCATACCAGCCTTTAGATTGCAGAACAGCTTTGCTTACTAGTCATCAGGTTAGAAGTCTAGTTTCCAATATTAGCCACCAGATTAGAGTTTTGCTTTGTATGCCTGCTGCCAGAGTGGGCTCTGTATTGTACATTTGTCACCACAAAAAACATTTTTGTATACTATAGCTGCCTACTCTCTCAGAATGAACGGGAGACTCCCAAATTCCCCGGGGAGCAGGGCAACATCCCGGGTCCTGAACACACACTTAATGAAATGGCAGGGGCGGGGCTTATAGCGCAAATCACTCATCACCGTGGCCCCACCCTCTACCATAATAGGCTAGAACTGATGTGTGTTTAGGGGTGGGGCCAAATGATGTGATTCCTCGAGCCCCACTTCCACCTGGCCCCTGCATCTCGGAGGCGAACTTGGATATATGGATCATAGGTATCTGCCCTGAACCGCACAATGTATAAAACTGAAAGCCTTCATAAATGTATGATTGTTGGGGAGCTATAGGTGCAGGAAACATTTATAGTAGCATTGGTGACATCTGCTATATTCCTTTTCATATGTGCTAGTAACGAATCATGCCTCACCATCTGGCAGTCTGGCAAAGAACTCTGGGTTTGGCGGATGCCCGGAGAACGCGTATTGCCCACCATAAAGATTGGTGGAGGATGATTTATTGGCTGGTCTGTTTTTCATGATTTCATGGTTAGTTCCAGTGAATGGAAATCTTAATGTTACATCATACAATGACATTCTAGAGAATTGTGTGCTTCCACCTTTGTGGTAATAGTTTGGGGAAGGCCCTATCCTGTTTCACCATGACAATGCTCCGTGTACGTAGTGAGGTCCATCAAAACATGGTTTCCTGAATTTGGAGTGGAAAAACTTGACTGGCCTGCACAGAGCACTTAACTCAAACCCATCGAACACCTTTGGGATGAATTGGAAGACCAATTGCAAACCAGTCCTTATTGTCATACTTGCTAACTTTAAAAAACTACCCTCTAGGAGTTCATGGCAAATTGCATCCTTTCCGCATGATTAACGGTGATCCAGGAGAAAGGTCTGCTCCTCCCAGGTTTAGAAGAATTACCTGAAATTTGGGAGAGTAGGCATGCTTTAGTGCTGGACCACACTAATGCTCTTGTGGCTGAATGGAGACGAATCTACACAGTCATGTTTCAAAATCTATTGGACAGCATTCCCAGACGAGTAGAGTCTGTTATAGCAGTAAAAGGGAGACCCACTCCATATTAATGTCCATGGGTGTCCACATACTTATGGGCATGTAGTGTATTTGTAAATACTACAAGATTCATTTTCAGAATGTATCAATAATGTAATCTATTCACGTGCCTCACAACGTATATTCCTGAACTTTACTATGATTGAGAGAAATAGGCTTTTGGTGAAACGAAAAAATAAAACTTAAAATCCAGGAAATAAAAAAGTTTAATATTTATAATCAGTGCAGAAATTCAGTCAACTTTGTGGTTCAAATGCTCACGAAGAACGATCAATGGCAATGATCTGTGACACGGTCACCAGAAAGGAATGTATCAGGTTTGTTGCAGAAAGTATTATCTAAGAGATTGAAAATTACCATGTTCTACTATCTATAGCAAAGTCTTAAGGTTTACGATGATTACAGAGATAACTGGCAACTTTTAACTGTAACATTACTATATTGTAATTCCACTCGATAAGTAGCATTTCTATAACACTAACAATCATTTAAATAAATGCCATTGCATTTCATAGCAGACTTTCCCTCAGGAGTCAATTCATGGTACAGATCTGTGATCTGAAAACAGCAATAGCTGCACCTCTTATCATTAAAATCACGCATTTCAGCTTCTTTGTAAACACTACTAGAACCTATGAACTGTCAGGTCTCTGCTGCAGAAGGATTACAATCAATTACATCTGAAGTTTAGCATTCCATAGACCCCAAAGTCACAGATGTTTTTGAGTCTGGCAATGAAAACAGACATAATAAGCTGCTAAAACAGATCTTCTTTTAAATATGTTATCATCAGAATAAAGGGTAAAAGCAACAAATACATTAAATAAAAACAATAATAAATTACAATATTGTGTGTGTGTGTCAGTGGCAGAGCATCACTACCATTGTTACCTTTGCTACCGTTGTTGAAGAAAGTTATTTTTGATTTCAATTAATTTGATTGCAATGGGCAGCACAGTGGCACAGTGGTTAGCATTGCTGTCTCGCCACACTATCTCTGTGTAGTTTATATGTTCTCCACGTGTTTGTGAGGGTTTCCTTCAGGGGGATGTGATTTACCCTAACACTCCAAAGACATACTTTTAGGTTAATTGGCTTCTGACAAAATTAACCCTAGTGTGTGCGTTCTTGGGAACATAGACTGTAAGCTTCTAAGCTTCACTGGGGCAAGGACTAATGTAAATGATTAAATATTCTTTGTTAAGCGCTGTGTAGTCAGTAGGCACTATATAAATACCTGATAGTAAATAAATAATATGATAAATTGATCAAATCAGTATTGTGTGTAAATATGGCAGAACAAGAGGCACAAGTGGTATGAGAACCACATATAAAGCAGCCCACACAAAACACACAAGTATAAAATGCTATCTAGAATAAATTTATGATACTCTGAGAAAAGGAATCAGAGAGCCAAAAAAAACTACTGAAGCTATGAAGACCATTAGTTGAACTATTATTGAATATAATTGAATACTAAGTTGAAAGAGCAAAATGCTGTTACAGTTGATTTAAATTCATTTTATCATTACAATCATGTCAAATTGATCAAATCAATATCATGTGGCAGCATGTGACAGGTCAAGCAGCAAAAAGTGGGTGACAAACATAAGAGTGGGCCATTTAGCCTTGAGGCTAAAGGGATGTGAGAACTTGGAATTTTATATCTACGGGGGAACACACTGGAAGATGTATGGATGCAATATAAAGAGAGGTTGTCCTGCCAGAATACACTGAGGTGGGGGGTTGGTAATGTGCAGCAGAGTACACAGAGATTGTAGGCACTGCCTGGGTAGCGCATAGTCTACTAAGGTACCCAAAGGTCTTGGCACTGGTTGGATAGTGCATAGCGTACAATAATGTACATGGAGGTGATGGCACTGGTTGGACAGTGCATAGCGTGCAATAAGGTACACAAAGGTGTTGGCATTGGATGAACAGTGCATATTGTGTAATGAGGTACACAAATGTGTTAGCACTGGTTACACAGCGCTTTGTATGCAATAAGGTAAACGGAGGTGTTGGCACTGTTAAGGCAGTAAACAAATGGATACAACAGAGTATATCACAGTGACAGTAAGTGTAGCAGAGTACACACACTAATAAAAATAACTAGCAGGCGGGATTGGCACAATAAAATACACTGGCGCAAAGTCTAAGACCCCCCATCGGACTTCACCAGGGATCCCCGCAAGAGAGAATAACAGCTGACTATAAAAGACAAATTGCTCCTAATAGAGCAGAACAACTACTTAGAATGTGTGGTAGCCTCATGTAGAAATATGGCAGGGTTCAACAAGCATATATATATATACATATATATATATATATATATATATATATACATATATATATATATATATATATATATATATATATATATATATATATATATATATGTGTACAAAGAAAGGGAAACCATTATAGTTCAACCGTCAGTACAACAAATGACTTTTTATGGATCTATTTGCTCTAGAAGACATTTATGTGTCTCTATTTATACTCTTTGTGTTCTTTGTACTACCTTGTTTATTCTAACCTTCCCAAAAGGTTCATGAACCTCTGCTACTTGGGCAGGTTTTCAAAATGTTTCTATTTATCTGAATGATGAAAGGTCCCACTATGTATATTATGAAAAAATATAGGTATATCTAAGGACATCTTCTTCCTGTGGCCTCACAAAACCCCTTTAATCATTGCCTGGCCATTAGTAAATTTGGGTACACATTCCTTTATAAAATGGAAGACAGTAAGTCGTACACACCACATTATTAGGCCTTGGCAGAGTCTCTGCTATCATGGTGGGAGCTTGTATAAAGCCTCTTATAGAACTGTAATATTTATGTCAGGAACAACACTGAATATTAGACATTAGCATGACATTATATTTTAATAGGACATACAGAGATGTAAGAACATACCTGCCTACTCTCCCGGAAGAGTAGGCAAAACTCCTGAAATTTGGCGAAATTCAAGGAAGTGAATGGAGGGGCGGGGCTTAATTGCGTCATTAAGCCCCACCCCCTCTATTCAATGCCGTGAATTTCGGCTTTTTATAGTGGGGACGCGAAATGTCACCACGCCCTCCTCCTACCCCATGTCACATGGCATGATTGTATGTGTAAGAACTGGCCTTCACATTAGTAGCCAGCCATGGTGAACTAGTATATGGCCCACACACAGCGGACACATCAGCAGATCAGAGGACATTCCCTACAATAAGGGTAGAAAACTTATATTATTATATAGAGAAGCATATTTGGATTTTGCAAAACTGTTTAGTGCTGTTTCATATAATAGTCTGATATATAACATAGTTTATTGGTCTAGGGAAAAAACTGTCAGCGGGTAGTTATAATTGGAATATACAGCATTAAGACTGAGATAAAATTATTAGTGGAGTACCACAGAGATCAGTATTGGGCCCTATCCTTTCTAAAATGGAAGTCGATTTGCTTCGGAAAAAAATACCTATTTAATATGTATAAATATATTTAAAGTCAATACACAGATTTGTCTTACAAACTTTTCATACCAAGGAGCATGCATTGAACAAGGGACCATTGATTACAAATACAAGCAAGATGTCAACTAGCACACTAGACGGTAAATGTATGATCCACCAAATTCTGCAAGACACCAGAAATCGGCGACTTTGCAGTGAATTTCAAAGCGGCGATGGGTTGTAAAGGCAAACTTGCCTTTACATCACATGATCCCTCCCTGTCACACTCCACTCTCCAACAGTGAAGTGCAGAGCAGTTTTCAGACGGAGCATGCGCACAAGGCTTCTGTGATCGCACAGCAGCTTCGGCAACAAAGAGGCAGTGAAAAGGTAAGTTTTTAACTTCACAGGAACAGCAGTTATGTTGTGACTGCTGCTCCTGTGGAGATTTTTTAATAAATATGAGAAATAGTTTAATCCTTATTTTTAAAGGATTTTTACCTCCTTTTGGGTTTCAATCTCCTTAATATTCTGGCAAATGTATGTATGACCATTTAATACCGCTATATATATGACTATTTCCGTCAACCAACTCCTCGCAAAAGGTATTTCTAAATTGACCCAAGAAACATCATACTTATATTCCCTTAAATCGACAAGCTTCAAGAATAACCACGACAAGATATAAATTCATTTAAAGTGTGTTGTATTATATTATAGAACAATAAACAGCGTAACAATATTGTACACAAAATATAGATTTTGTGCCATACATCACTTATTGCCTGTAATATACTTATATATGTAATTGTGTGTGTGTTTTGACTAACTGTTGTCTAAAGGTGTGTGTGTGTGTGCCTGTGTGTGTGTATGCATTGTGCAGTGAAGGGGGGGGGGGGGGGAATCCATACAGACCAGCATGCACACCTCACTCAAAGTCCAGCACATGGTTTTTAGACACATGGTTACAACCAGATCAATCTACTCTACTTTCCCTTCAAACCAACAATCTAACAAAACGTTATATTTAACAATCTGATCACTTCCTCCACTTTCTATGCATAAACCAACACAGCCAACAAAACGTTATATTTAACAATCTGATGACTTCCTGCAATTTCTATGCATAAACCAACACAACCAACAAAACCTTCACTTTCTATGCATAAACCAACACAGCCAACAAAACGTTATATTTAACAATCTGATGACTTTCTGCACTTTCTATGCATAAAAGAACACAACCAACAAAACCTGCTCTTTCTATGCATAAACCAACACAACCAACAAAACGTTATATTTAACAATCTGATCACTTCCTGAAACCAACACAAAACCACACAGGACTATGTATAACACCAATGCTTCCATGACCAAAGCTTAACCAATACAGAACCATGTACAACACAAATGTCTCCATTTATATCAACAATCTATCCCAAGCACAACAGGAATTCCAAACATAAATGCTTTCATTTAAACCAGCAATCTAAACATAAATGCTTTCATTTAAACCAGCAATCTAAACATAAATGCTTTCATTTAAACCAGCAAACTATCCCAACAAGGCATGTATTTATGTAACACTGTACATACCAAACCAAAATCTTTCCTATCACATTTACCATCTGCATTCAAACTTTCATATCACTTACAACAAATAATCATTCATTCTCATGTAACATTTATGTATCCATACTCATTTACCTTTCACTACATTTAAGCTCCATAATTCACACTAGTCAGGGCCTAAGGCCTGTTCACCTAGGAGCAGCATGACCTCTCAGTTCGGGAATCAAGCATGGAGAGAAGGCTTATTTCTCTGTGTACAGTAAAAACCTTTCTTGTGGGCAGAGTCTAGAACCTGGCTACAGTCTTTTTATATGTTAATTTCTGACCAAATGGGGACTGGTTTTACAAGTATTTATAAGCCATGCTTTCCCAGTGGGGGGAGGAGGAAGATTTTGTGCAAAGCTAGTGTGCTAATTCAATTGTGACTGAATCTCTTCATATATTATAAAATGAAACATAAATAATAGATTATTTATGTACTCTTCATCACTTATCAATGCGATAAGGATGGAAAACTATTTTTCATTTTATGCGACCGTTGATAAATGTGCCCCTAAGTAAACTGTGACAGAGCTTGTCAAGCAAAGAATATGTGCTAAGCCTATGTTGTGACCACTACAATGTTCCAGGTGCCTCGTAAATGTTGGCCGTGCAGTATTCTTCACTATCACTGGACTACTGCCAGTTGTTACTAACAGACATGGAATGCAGTGTTAAGGCCAGGAGCCACCGGTTGGATCTTGGCTCTGAACGCTGTGTGCTGAGCCACTGTTACAAAGCTATAGTGGTATTCCACATTGTAAAACTTTGCAGAACTTCACTCAGTAGCATTCTCTCAATACACACCACTGTCATCTGTGATTGTTCAGCAGATTTGGGCGAAATGGAGGCAGAAAAAGGATCCCAGATCCAGCCTGCACCAGGAACCAGGCAATTAGTTATACAATTGGAATAAGTCCTATAAAAGAACATTAGGGTTTAAAATATAACTTTGTTCAGAGTAATCCATGCAGAACAGTGAGGAACTCACAGTTTCTTATGTAATGTAATTATATAAGAATTAAATAAACTACTACACAACACATCATTCAATGACTATGGAATCTAACATTGCTCCTAGTAGACATATTATTATTAATAATTGTAGAATGCTTTATTTTCAATTCTAATAAATAAGAGCTACACCAACAAATGCGCTGTTTGTTTTTCCTCTTATCTTTGTATACATGTGTTCTTAAGAGGTCCTTTAAATCTATTTAAATGCCCCCTGAACCTGAAACAATGGGTTCTATTTTCAGATCCATTTACAGGCATTGTACTGTCGTTAAAACCCACTGGTAATAAGCATGAAATTAATGCCAGTATGAGTCCTTAGTCTGCATTTTAATACCCAACAATAATTTTGTCTTTAATGAGAAACTACATATAAATTTATTTTATGTAAGAGTTAATGCAAACATTTTCTTCTTTTATTATTTTATTACTTTTTTTTTCCTACTTGGCATTTAAAAAAAATATAGACAACATATTACTTAGGACACAAGCTTTCATATTAATGTTTTCAGTTGAGAGTCCCCTGGAGAGTGCTGGTTTATTTACTTTTTATATATGCTTGATTTCTTTATGCCTCTTAAATAACGTGACAAAAGATCCAGTCTACACCACTTCTCTCCTAAGGCCAGGAGAGCGGTGTATTAACATTAGTAAAATAAGAATAAAATGACAGAGCACCAAATTAAAAGACAACATAAATAAGCAGACACAGCCATTTTACACTAAAATGATTGTGCAATTTCTCAGTAAAATTCCACTTGATTTTCCTTGTGCTAAATAATTACTAAGTTGAGGAAAAAAATATGGTAATCTATGGTAGGTTTGTGGGCAGTAAACACCAGAGGCTAGTTAGGCATGATATAAATGTGTCCGTTCCACATAATGCATACCTCAATACCACAAGTTAAATACCAAGGTATAAAAATATCTGCGTGATCGTAAGTGAAGCAAGTAATGGTAAAAATGCATGACTGCAACGATTAGACTAAATCTTTCATGACTCTCGTACATAGGTTTATCCAATTTAATTGACAATTTAGGAGAAATATGTGACAATATCTGGCTTTTAGCCTTGATCAACGTCCTTAGCATCGTTCTTCTTCCAAGATCTTGTCAGACATTTATCATTTTCTTTATGTTGCTATGAACGGGTATTACTAGTTCTCAGTCTAATGCGGTCAAATTTGAATTTTCTTCTGCTTATTACATTCGAAAGGGAAACAAGTCAGTCTGAGGTAAAACGGGTAAGGGCCATAATCCATCTCAAATTAGAAATGTTGTCAACTAATTTGTGAGCTAAATAAGCAAAGAACAGGAACACTATTTTAAGTGAGGATGGTGGACAGCAATTCCAGGCATAACGATATTTTAAAAGCACCGTACAAAATCCAAATGTACAATTATATAGACTTATTATCTGTTTTCCATGTGTTTTGAATACATGGATACTGGATGGAACAAAATAAAAAATAATAAAGTTGCTTTCTGGGGTGCCATTTCCAATTTCACATAGCTGCTAGAATGTGTTTTCCAGAGTGCAGAATGTTGTATTTGTTTGTGGTTTTTTATATATTGTTACTAAAAACATGGCTAAGAAACACTTTTAACAAATATTTTTCTGTTTTCTTGGGGCTTTTTAGTAGAAAAATTTGTATAGTATTTAACATTTCCTTCTATTATTCTTTTTATTGTTAGTGACTGTCAGTGGCGGAACTAGCGAGCTGTGGGTCCCAGTGCAGGGAAGCAGGGAGGAGGGAACTGGGGCCCACAGCTCAATAGTTCCCTGTGCAACAAGCCCCATTATCTCCAGGGGTCCCGGTGCACCGCGCCTGCTGCACCAATGGTAGTTCCGTCACTAGTGACTGTATTTTAGCATTGAAATGGCTAAATGTAGGGGGGGTCGTGGCTTGCTCAGTGCCTGGAACAGACGTGCAGCGTGTGGGCTCTGTCTTCTACTTCTACCTAAACACTTCTTCCCTATCCCTCCTATACCTGACCCTCTGCAGATCCCCAGCACCCCTGACACAGCTTACTATCGCTGTGGCCCGTGATCATCCGCAACCCAAACCCAGTGAGGCTTATGTCGCCCTCCATACACTGGATGTGGACTGTGTACTCTCCAACACCAGACTGGTTGCTGTGACCTCCTCCACCAACAGCCCACATCCGGCCCCTCCTCCCTGGGACAGTGGTAGCTGAATCACGCGGCTGAACTCCCACTGTGGGCCCCCGCCATTTTGGCAATTACCGGTGCCTGTAGACAACATGGATATCCAGTCCAGACACAGCCTCCATCTCAGCCGGACTCCTCTCCTGGTCACACCCTCACTACTACCACCACGAATTACACTGGTAAGGCTACCTGCAGTTTACTGTTTTCACCACCAGAGGCTGGATTAACCTACCAATTCAACACATACACTGTGTGGCCTGCCTATGATGTGACTAACCCTCCTCTATGTAAGGGATGGAGGGCTACCTGCCTACATGATCTGAACTCCAATTTTGCCTCACCTGTGATATGGGATTACCCTTTCCCATGCTTCCCTTCCTCCCTTTATTTTTTTTTCCCTGCTGCAGTGTCCGGAATCTTAGACTGCTGTCTTGCTCTATTCCAGAGTCTGTCCATCTATTTCTTCCTAATGAAACCTCAGTTCCTCCACAATGACCTAAGGATCGGGCTCCTCACAGAGCTGGGGAGAGTCGGACTGTGACAACCACAACTTATCTCTCATTACCCGGAAGGACTTTTTATCCCTGAATACAAAGATGAAAGAATTGAGATTGTCAGTCCATGCGGATGTTCAATCAACCCTTCACACGCTTAAGGCAGATGTTACTGTACTAAGTGGACTGCAACCTAGATCTCAGACCCCCAAGGTCTTCCTGGAGACTTAATGACTCAATGCTCCACGATCTCGGCCTTGTCCTTCAACTTCAAAACATCCTCTCCAATTATTTTGAGCAAAACAATACCCCCGATGTATCCCGATAACTATAACGGATGCAGAGGAAGCTGTCCTATGAGGCCACTTGATTTCCATAGCTTATAGAGCAGTGTTTCTCAACTCAAGTCCTCAGGACCCCCTAGCAGTATATGTTTTCCATATCTCCTTGCTGGAGCACAGGTGTATTCATTACTGACTGACACAGTGTAGCAGGTGGTATAATTATTTCACTGGTCACCTGGCAATCTTGCACTGTTAGTGGGTCCTGAGGACTGGAGTTGAGAAACACTGTTATAGAGAGACTGTCCAAAACTACCCGGCTTGGAAGCCCAACACAAACGCTATTTGCTGATAATGTCCTTCTGACTCTTCAACAGCCCAATATTTCCCTCCCTGATCATTATATCATTATGGACCACTATGGGACCATATTGGGTTACAAGAGTAACGTGTCAAAATCAGAGGCGATGCTCCTGAATGTCCCCACATGCAACTCTACTGACCACTTCAAATTTAAATGGCAGATGTGGAGGATCAAATGGGGGTCTACATCATTATTTACTATGTTACTCTGTATACTAAGAATTTCATGCCCCTCTTCTTTCGATTCAGAAAAGACCTCCTCTCCTGGAGACCTCTGTTGATCTTATAGCTGGGCAGGATCAAACTGAACATCCTTCCCAGACTCCTTTACCTTTTTCAGACCCTTTCAATTAAAGTCCCGTTCTCTGCATTGGCTGCACTTCAAAAATGTTTTACCAAATTTGTATACAATAATAAGCCTCTGCTCTACGTAAAAAAAACAACAACCAGATGAGGCAGAGACTTTTCCTGATGTTAAGCTTTTGGGTGAATAACCTTAGCCAGATTATTGCTTCCTTTGCCTCCCCCCTCTGGCTTGACATTGAGGCTACTTATCTTAGACTTGGCTGGTTCTCTAATCTTTGGGGTCTCACTAAGCCGCAGAGATTGGCAGCCATTAAGTCACTTCCTACTCTAGGCTTTTCAGCTACGATCCAGGACTGAAGTAAAACACTGGTAAACTCAAGTTCCCCTACCTTCCCGATTTTACCACTGTGGGATAATCTGAACTTCCCTCCGGGTCTTTCTCGCTCTTACTCCCTGCAATGAAAAACGGTGAGCATCCGCTTTGCACATGACCTCACCTTCGAAGCCCTATGTGCTAAATACCCTGATCTCTATGAAAAGTTTTTAACTATGTCCACCTGAGGCATTTCTTGGCCTCTTTTTCATTGGATGACCTTACTATGAGGGCCTCTGTCTCAGCTCCCGACTTAGGCGAGGGATGATCTCCTCCCTTTACGATATTCTTCTAGATTCAGCCATGGGACAGTAATTGTCACTCACCGGACCGTGAGTGCCCCTTCCCGGACATTTAGGAACCGTGGCCGTCCACCATCCTGAGGGTCTGCGCATGCGCAGCCCTTTTCTATACTTCAGTGTATACCCCTTTAACTTAATTGGCAGATCAGGCAACCTCCCTATATTAAGCACCTGTGGTCACTACCACGTGGCCTGATCTTGGAGTCTCATTCCTCATGAGTCTCTGAAGGTGTTCCTGTATTACTTGTGTATTCAGTGCTGCTGATTCCTGTGGTTTCCAAACCACTTCTACTACTGTGGTTCCATACCACTTCTACCATCAACTGTATCATCATGACTGTTTGCTGATTCCTATCCGCTGCCTCCGTGCACTACAGTCTTCTACACCACTTCAACGTTATTTTATATCAATGTGACTGTTTGCTCATTGCTATCCGCTGCCTCCGTGCACTCCAGCTTTTACCTCACTCACCTGCTTCTCATCAAGTCTGTTTGCTGATTTCTATCCGCAGCCTCTGTGCACTACAGTCTCCTGCTTGCAACTCGCCTGTGTTCAACATCGTGACTGCCAGCTGACTACTATCCGCTGCCTCTGTGCACTACAGTCTCCTGCTTGCAACTCGCCTGTGTTCAACATCGTGACTGCCAGCTGACTACTATCCGCTGCCTCTGTGCACTACAGTCTTCTGCTTGCAACTCGCCTGTGTTCAACATCGTGACTGCCAGCTGATTACTATCCGCTGCCTCCGTGCACTACACTCTCATCTCATCTTTGCTGTGACTTCCTCGAGACTGCCGCTTTTCATTACCATCTGCTACACTTCGTGATCTACAGCTCCTGCCCTGCGCTGCACTCCTGTTTCCCATCGCTGTTGGTTCCTGTGGTTGCTACTGGTTACCTCCGTGTGCCGCTGAGTCCTGCCGCTGTGGTCAGCGCTATCGTCCATCTCCTGCTGATCCACTCTCCACGCCTTCACGTGTTCTACTGGCCTCTACCCTCCTGTCAGCATTGGATTTGTATCTCTTCTACTACCCTCTGCTGGATCATCTCCATTCTCCTGGGTTTCCTATGAGTCCAGTTCCACGTGTTGCTGACTCCTGTGGATTCGTGCCCCTGTCGGTCTACTCACCTGTGCGCTGCACCTGCTAGACCGCTGCTTCTCCTATCCAGGGACTTCCTATCCAGTCGGCCTCCAGCCGCTCAGGTACCGCTGCAATCCCATCTGACTGCTACTGCTGAACCACGGTATGCATACTTCTCATTGACTGTGCTGTGTATTGCATATCTTGCTGGACTGTGTTTGGTTCTCTCTGGAGTCTGCTATCCGCTGAGTCTATTGCCATCATTGACTGTGTTATCATTGTGCTGGACTACTTCAAGAGACTTTCTAGATTGCAGACCTGATCAGTCATTTACATATATATATACCTATATTGTGCATATTACTGTGGATCGTGTATAAGGTGTCTGTGTATATCCTGTGTTGCAGTCTTCCCCCGTGCACCCCCTCACATATATATGCAGTGGTACAACTTGCTGATGTCAGACCACTGATCCCTGTTTCCGGTATCACCTGTTCCATTATCCTCTCACATAGCAGTGGTACAACTTGCTACCGCAGACCACTGACTACCTGGATACCTCCACTTGGATTCCATTCCTTCACTCAGACAGCGGTACAACTTGCTACCCGCAGACCGCTGACTCTCATCACCTCCTTGTTTCTGTTGGACATTCCTCCTCACTATAGCAGTGGTACAACTTGCTATCGCAGACCACTGACTACCTTCACGTGTCCTTGTCCATACAGTTCCTTGTGTATCATTACCTCATTATTACCAGTGTTGCTAGTCATAGACTTTCCTGAGCATCTCATCGGCCATCATTTCATGTTCCGTGATCACCCAGCTACCAGAGTACCCTATTACCATCTACATTGCTCTGGTAAGCCTACCATCTGGTGATCCCTGGGTAAAGACTCCTAGTGCCCGTGACAGTAAGATCAGGCCATGACAGACCCAGATGTGGAACCTACCGCCAAGGAGATGCTGCAATATCTGGTTACCCGTATGGAACAACAAGATGTTCGTCAACAACAGTTGCTGCAATGTTATCAGACTTTAGTCGCCCAAGTAACTTCTGTGCCAAGGGTAGCAGCCACTGTTGATCCTTCCGTGTCGTCATCTTCTTCCCCTGTGCCATCCCAGGTGTCTACTGCTTCCACGCTACACCTGCCTACTCCGTCAAAATATGATGGAGACCCCAAAACCTGTAGGGGTTTTCTTACTCAATGCTCAGTTCATTTTGAGCTCCAACCTCAAAATTTTTCTACCCATCGTTCCAGAGTGGCCTATCTTATTTCATTGTTTTCAGGACAAGCCCTGGCTTGGGCTTCCCCTCTGTGGGAAAGAAACGATCCATTGTTACAGGATAGTGCCGAATTTATTTCCACGTTCCGAAGTGTATTCGATGAACCAGGTCGTGTTATTTCCGCTGCATCCAGCATTCTCCGTCTTCGCCAAGGATCTCGCACTGTGGCTCAGTACGTCATTCGATTTAGGATCTTAGCCTCTGAACTTCAGTGGAACACTGAAGCACTACTTGCCGCCTTCTGGCAGGGGCTTTCCGATAAAATTAAAAACGCACTGACTTCACAAGAACTACCCTCCTCTTTAGAAGATTTGATCTCTCTTTGCCATCGGGTAGACCTGAGGTTTCGTGAAAGAGAAACTGAGAAAACAACTTCGGTTAAAACACCTCTTCTCTCAAATCCTCAATTTCACCCAGCTTCATCTCCGGTGATACCCATGGAGATAGGTCGCTCCAAATTAACTTTAGAGGAGAGGGACCGAAGAATAAAGAATAGACTTTGTATCTATTGTGCCGATTCTACGCATATGCTCAATTCTTGTCCCAGGAAATGCCGGGCTCTAACCAATACTGGGGAGATAAGGTTAGGGTTCCTGGAGTCCTCTCCATCTTCCATGAAATCTAAAGTCTGCGCCTTTGATGTTACGATTTCCTGTGCTACCAAAGCCTTTGAGTCACAGGCATTGATTGATTCCGGAGCAGCAGGAAATTTCATTTCCAAATCATTAGTGAATCAATGGTCCCTACCAGTGATTACTTTGAAAACACCGATTACTGTGACTGCTATGGATGGATCACGTCTCATCAATGGTCTCATCACCCAGAGTACGTCTCCAGTAACGCTTCAGATTGGTGGGCTACACCATGAAGAGATTTCGTTTTTAATTCTTCCTGTTACGACAAGTCCGATTGTCTTAGGCCTTCCATGGCTTCAGTGTCACTCTCCCCAGATTGACTGGCGCACTTCTCAAGTTACATCTTGGGGAGCTGAATGTCATCATCGTTGTCTCTCTCAAGTGGTTTCATTCAAAAGACAGCATTCGTCTATTCCACCAGGTCCTCCTCCACAGGATCCTTCATCTACGGATCTGTGTGATAAGGTTCAGTCTGAACGCCTTCCTCCTCATCGGGCGTTCGTGACGTCATCGGACGTTGAAGATGGATCTCAGGAGTCATCTTCAAAAAGTCAAGTGCTGGTGGTTCACGGTCACCATCCGTCTTTTCCGGAATTTCCTGCCCTCCCGCCCACCCAAGTTCCTGCGGTGGAAATTGTTTGTCAGACCTTTAAAAATATCTGGTCTCAGGTCAAAACCTGTTTAAAGAAGACATCTATCAAATATAAATCTTTCGCTGATAAGAAGAGGCGGGCTATTCCACCACTAAAAATTGGAGATCGTGTCTGGTTATCCACAAAAAATATTCGTTTGAAGGTTCCATCCATGAAATTCGCCCCTCGTTTTATTGGTCCATATAGGATCATTCAAGTTATCAATCCAGTATGTGTGAAACTCCTTCTTCCTAAGAGTCTTCGGATTTCTAATGCCTTCCATGTATCTTTGCTCAAACCTCTTATTATCAACCGTTTCTCAACTCCTCCCTCAGCTCCGCAGCCAGTTCAAGTTCATCAGGAGGAGGATTTTGAGATTACCGAGGTACTAGATGCAAAAATTTCGCGAGGAGTCCTCCACTTCCTCGTTCATTGGAAGGGCTTTGGTCCTGAGGAGCGCTCTTGGATCAAAGCTGAAGATCTTAATGCTCCTGCCCTTTTGAAGAAGTTTTACTCCAAAAATCCGGACAAGCCCGGTTCCAGGCGTTCTGTGCCCACCTTTAAAAGGGGGGGTACTGTCACTCACCGGACCGTGAGTGCCCCTTCCCGGACATTTAGGAACCGTGGCCGTCCACCATCCTGAGGGTCTGCGCATGCGCAGCCCTTTTCTATACTTCAGTGTATACCCCTTTAACTTAATTGGCAGATCAGGCAACCTCCCTATATTAAGCACCTGTGGTCACTACCACGTGGCCTGATCTTGGAGTCTCATTCCTCATGAGTCTCTGAAGGTGTTCCTGTATTACTTGTGTATTCAGTGCTGCTGATTCCTGTGGTTTCCAAACCACTTCTACTACTGTGGTTCCATACCACTTCTACCATCAACTGTATCATCATGACTGTTTGCTGATTCCTATCCGCTGCCTCCGTGCACTACAGTCTTCTACACCACTTCAACGTTATTTTATATCAATGTGACTGTTTGCTCATTGCTATCCGCTGCCTCCGTGCACTCCAGCTTTTACCTCACTCACCTGCTTCTCATCAAGTCTGTTTGCTGATTTCTATCCGCAGCCTCTGTGCACTACAGTCTCCTGCTTGCAACTCGCCTGTGTTCAACATCGTGACTGCCAGCTGACTACTATCCGCTGCCTCTGTGCACTACAGTCTCCTGCTTGCAACTCGCCTGTGTTCAACATCGTGACTGCCAGCTGACTACTATCCGCTGCCTCTGTGCACTACAGTCTTCTGCTTGCAACTCGCCTGTGTTCAACATCGTGACTGCCAGCTGATTACTATCCGCTGCCTCCGTGCACTACACTCTCATCTCATCTTTGCTGTGACTTCCTCGAGACTGCCGCTTTTCATTACCATCTGCTACACTTCGTGATCTACAGCTCCTGCCCTGCGCTGCACTCCTGTTTCCCATCGCTGTTGGTTCCTGTGGTTGCTACTGGTTACCTCCGTGTGCCGCTGAGTCCTGCCGCTGTGGTCAGCGCTATCGTCCATCTCCTGCTGATCCACTCTCCACGCCTTCACGTGTTCTACTGGCCTCTACCCTCCTGTCAGCATTGGATTTGTATCTCTTCTACTACCCTCTGCTGGATCATCTCCATTCTCCTGGGTTTCCTATGAGTCCAGTTCCACGTGTTGCTGACTCCTGTGGATTCGTGCCCCTGTCGGTCTACTCACCTGTGCGCTGCACCTGCTAGACCGCTGCTTCTCCTATCCAGGGACTTCCTATCCAGTCGGCCTCCAGCCGCTCAGGTACCGCTGCAATCCCATCTGACTGCTACTGCTGAACCACGGTATGCATACTTCTCATTGACTGTGCTGTGTATTGCATATCTTGCTGGACTGTGTTTGGTTCTCTCTGGAGTCTGCTATCCGCTGAGTCTATTGCCATCATTGACTGTGTTATCATTGTGCTGGACTACTTCAAGAGACTTTCTAGATTGCAGACCTGATCAGTCATTTACATATATATATACCTATATTGTGCATATTACTGTGGATCGTGTATAAGGTGTCTGTGTATATCCTGTGTTGCAGTCTTCCCCCGTGCACCCCCTCACATATATATGCAGTGGTACAACTTGCTGATGTCAGACCACTGATCCCTGTTTCCGGTATCACCTGTTCCATTATCCTCTCACATAGCAGTGGTACAACTTGCTACCGCAGACCACTGACTACCTGGATACCTCCACTTGGATTCCATTCCTTCACTCAGACAGCGGTACAACTTGCTACCCGCAGACCGCTGACTCTCATCACCTCCTTGTTTCTGTTGGACATTCCTCCTCACTATAGCAGTGGTACAACTTGCTATCGCAGACCACTGACTACCTTCACGTGTCCTTGTCCATACAGTTCCTTGTGTATCATTACCTCATTATTACCAGTGTTGCTAGTCATAGACTTTCCTGAGCATCTCATCGGCCATCATTTCATGTTCCGTGATCACCCAGCTACCAGAGTACCCTATTACCATCTACATTGCTCTGGTAAGCCTACCATCTGGTGATCCCTGGGTAAAGACTCCTAGTGCCCGTGACAGTAATGAGCAGGATTGGGAAAGGGACCTTGGTTCCCTCTCTTGGGAACTAAATAGGGAAAAGGTTGCCTCCAGCTCCATCTCAACCCTGATAAAAGAAAACGCCTACACAGTATATTATTGCTGGTACCACACCTCTGATAGGTTCATGGCCATGTTCCACTCTGCCACACCACAGTGCTGGCAGAATTGCAGGTAGACAGGCACATATATCCATATTTGATGGACTTGTCCCAGGATCTCTGGGTTTTGAGATGGGTCCAGGACCTTGCTCCTGACTTGTCCTGTCCCTAAAGATCCCTGTACCTTCCTTCTGTGACTCCCACTCCAGGTTGCTGACAAACATTCTGCAAAACAAGCTTCCCACATCCTAGCAGAGGCCAAATGTAAACTTCAGCTGGGGTACCCTGTTAATTCATGGGCATACATTTAAGCTTTTAAAAAGGAAAAATGGAATCTGCTAGAATCTGATTGGGAACAACACCTCCCCTTTCACATTATAGAAGATTTAGTAAATTTACCTCATGGAGTCTAATGAAGTCAGGAATTTCCTAACTTGCTTCCTCCCCTTAGCCAAAGCCCGTGAGCTGCTTCAGCCATTTTTCCTGGAATTCTTCCATTTCTTTCACAGGCCTGGACGAAAACTAGGGCAAAAGGGTAGGTGAGACTTGTGGTTTGTGACTGGTCCTCTGACTCACACTCCCAATCGTCAATTGAAGGTGGTGTGCTTTATTGATTTGCCAGTTCTGTGCTACAGAGGCTCTGGTTAGGTGAAATGGATTTTCCTAGATGGTAATGCAGCTTTAATTTGTAATAGTATTATTGGCAATGTTTTGTAAATAGGGACATAAATTATATAACATATTTCCATAGATAATTTGAAAGACCCTTTAACATTCTTATTAGACAGTTTTTATAAAAGGCCATTGCCATTATAGTGCTATTATATTTGCAGTTAGTAAGGGGTTCATCGACATTACATATTGGTAACATATCTCCCAATTTGATGGGAGAAACATTTATATCCACCCGTACCTGTTTGAAACAAGCCGATCAGAAAGAGGAGAGCCACGTGGGAACGTTACAGCCATCTGGGGCCCTGGAGAATCTCACAAAAGCAACATCCAAGTAAAATGTTGTTTTTGGACAGACAAAAACAAGAAAGAAGGAACCTTCTAATGGCGCCCAAATTTAATTATCGATAATAATAAAATAATTACAGCAGCTACATAGGAGGCTGTAACCCTCCTCTCATGCAAAGGAAGTTCAAAAACAAAAATGCAGCGCTACAAATATCTAAATGTTGGAGTCCTGGAGGATTAATCAAGGAATAGTCTCACACAGTCAAATAAATAAATAAAAATATAATAATATTTATTATATCAAATAAGATATGTTGATCAAAACTAAAAAAAAAAAAAAAAAAAATAACATATAATTATAAAATACCTAAAAGACCCTCGTTGGTATATCACTGGGGCCTACAGAAAAAAAAGGCATTCAGTTCAGACAAAGTAGTGACAATCCTTATCCCAAGCGGAAGTTAATATGAATGTATTAAACCAGACGAAAAAATAGAAGTAGATAAATCCAATATCTAAAAGCGTGTGACACAGGCAATGGAAGAAAGCTATATAGATAATAAATGTAAAAATCTCCAGAAAGTAATAATATTGTATATATGCTATCCAGAGCTCACCGTTCACTAATCCAAAGTAGACAGTCTGATGGTGAATAAATATGACAGGAGCAATGTCTTAAAGTGTATATGGACGATAATAAGCAAAAGGATGTATGAAACAGCTGGGGCACTCGGAAAAAAAACTTCCGGCAGCTCTTACCTGTCGTGCCGGTGAAGTCACTCGGATAGCTATTACGCCGATATCCAATGCAAATAGACCTTTGAGTCACAGATAGACCCGGGGTGCAGACTTCGTCCTCACTGAAAAAAAGCTCCCCGTGCTAGTGTAATCCATGTGCATATATGGAATGGTGAGATTAGCTGGCCAACAACAACAAGATAGTCCTTTGTTTATAACTCCAATGGAGTGTCAGGATTACCATGTAAAGTGTCCGGACAACACACTTGGGTCCAAATCAGAAGTTTCAAAAGCTGTATATGATAGTATTCCAATTGCCTCATGGAATCGCTTGCAGATGGCAGTCCAAATAGGGTTCACTAAAATGATCAAATATTCTAACGCATTTCATTACAACAAGGTCACTTCATCAGAGGGAAATCTCAATATTGTTTTTATGTGAACCAATTGGGGCAGATTTTTTTAGCCACGTTGTTCTTTAGAACAACGCAACTGCACATTATTACTGTGACTGCGATAATTTCTCAGCTGATGTTTGTTCGCAGCTCTATGAGCCGTGAGAAAAAAATCAGCAGAGATTTTCTGTCAAATCTTTGCGTGTGGAGGTATCTTCTAAAGGTCATTCACAAAGGAAAAAGCAAAAAGGCAGCGCAAACACCATTTTTCTTCTTTTTGAATGTCATGGACCTATTTTTGAGAGATTGCACAGGGGTGAGTACATCTAGGTTACACATCCTTCTGTTTGGAGTAGCTGGATCAGGAGAGATGGGCATGATTCTGCACCTAACTGCAAAAACAAAATGTGGTGCTGAAGTACAAACTATTCTAATGAACCTCAAGGAGCAGAGACTGTGCATTTTGGGAAGCATTAGTGGTTGGGTGGCGTCAGAGTCTTTTTGGTCAAGCATATCCTGATTTTGTACATCACATGAGGTGGTGGTGACTGGGCACATTTAATTATTTTCAATGGGATGTAATCTGCACTGCCTGGGCAAATTTTACACAGGAAATATTATATACAAGTTAATCCGTGCATGATACTCATGCATTCTAGTCAAATCAAGCTACTTAAGGTGTTAAAAAGGTTCTTGTCATGCATTTGGGCCATAGCCCAGGCCTCAACCACCAACCACTCCCCACTGTCACCCCCGGCAACCACCAACCACTCCCAACTGTCACTTCTCCTTCAAGAAATATATATATATTTTTTTAAAATCTTTATAAACACTTTTAACAATTAACAAATTAAATTAACAAACTAAAAACATCTTAGTATACCAAATTTCAGCCCTTTCTGAATTTTTTTTCCCACACACACTAAGAATTTAGCAGGTCAGTGTATAACTCCGCCCAGCAGGTGGCGCTGCAGCTTGGTTTCATTTTTTCCACACAGACAGACTAACACACGCCACTAGACATTTATATTATAAATTAATTAATATACAAGTAATATTGCATATTAATTATACAAATGTAACACAATTGTAATAGTGTTTATTAAAATGTACAAATCTCAGTAGCACCATACTCTCAATACATAATAAAGAAATAAATGATGACCAAACAAACATTTTAAAATAAGAAATTCAAAGTTATAATTAATGAAGGGGGTGGCCCAAAACTCATAGTAGCCAGGACTATGACGTGACATTATTATTTTCTATGGAAGATGGCAATCCTGCAATTGTCCCACAATCTATCTGTATATGAGCACTTCAAACACAGAATGGGGTCATGCATCTGTAAATGTGGACTGTAAATAAGTATCCACTAATCTTCCATGGGCATCTGCAGCATTCCCGCACCTTCCCATACTGTGAACAGGAAAAGTACCAGCTGCCTGTCTTCCAGGTATAACCACAAATTGTGAAAATGCACATTTAGCAGATGGCTCAAAGCATACTGATTGGTGGATGGCAATGGCCATTCACCAATCAGAGTGGTGAGCGGTCCCCACACACTGACTGGTGGTGCCCTGACTGCTCCATGCAGCTGTTTTCTGAGGCTCTGGTTAGTGGGAGGTAATACATTTTACAAAGTGATACTGCTGTTCTAAGCCCACACCCCACATTTTACCCTGCACTCTAGGGGGGAATTCAATTGTCAGCGAGTTGGTTTTTTTGACCGGGGTAAGTCAATTTAACTGTGTTTTTGATAATTTTCGAGCGGGTTTACTTTACCCGCGATACAATTCCATTTTGAATGCTGTTTTTTTTTCATGAAACGGTTCTCTCGCGGTCCAGTAGAAGGTCTATTGAAAGTATAGAGTGTGCGAGAGGCAGCCGCCTTAAAAGCTATTCAATTGTTTATTAACGCGGCACGTTAAACAGGCAAATATGCTGTTTTATCTCGCACCTCTTTGGGGTGTGTTAAAAATAAAAAAACTCTGAAAAGTATTTGAAATCATGTAATAATGTGAAAAAAAAGTTAAACTTATGTTTATCACTAATGCCTAACATGTAAAAGTTGATTTTCTTGTGAAAAAATAATGGAATAAAATAAAAATAAAATCACAAATTAACTATATTTATGGATGTTTTTGGTACGAATATGAATGTAGTAATGTCTTTTGACATGGTATAGATGATGCTATGATAAAAAATAGTTCAATTAAAAAATATGCAAAAGAAAGTACTGTAATGTAGATATTATCAATGTGTAATGCAATCTAATGTATGAAAATGTATGCAAAACCTTTTTTTTATGTTATACATGACCGAGTTAAAACTCCCCTTCACTCCCCTAAAAACTCGCAAACACAATGTTTAACACGCGGGGGCAGCGTTCCCTCTTTTCCAATTGAATTGCACGAGTTTTCGCAATACGCTAACTAAAAGCGGTCGGTATTGCAGTTAAAAACCTGCGGGAGATTTTTCTTTTTTTAACGCTGCAGGGGAAAGAAAAAACTTGCGGACAATTGAATACCCCCCTAGATGTTGCGACTCTCCTGTATGTCTCACCAGATTTTTGGCATCAGTGTTTTGTCCCTTTTTTTAAATATATTTTCGCAACTATGTCCTCAGGGATGAGCACAGCATTGGCACACTGTACTTATACTCAGAAGTATGTCAATCTTGCATTACACAAAAATATAAATGTTTGCCAGTATATTGTATTTTAACAAGATTTGGACATCCAAATTAACAGTATGTACTGCTATGTTATACCCAGAGCCGGATTTAGACCTCATGGGGCCCTAGGCAATATACTGGTTTGGGGCCCCCTCCCTGAAAAAATTCATAGCACTATAGTTTTTTTTATCATAACATATACCCCTATTCAGGGTCTGGCTGGCAGATTTTAGCCCTGGGGGGCAAGCACATAGCAGTGGCCCATAAGCAGCAGCCTATTTTTAAGGGGTGGTCTCACCGCCAGCCCTGGGAGGGCCCTCTGGGGACCGCTGGGCCCTAGGCAATTGCCTAGGTTGCATAGTGGTAAATCCGCCCCTGGTTATACCATACAAGGGTTTAGAGATCTCATTTGTTAAGTAGAGGCAAGTTACTTACTTTGCCCAAGCAAGTGTTAAACACACCACTGACTTGTAGCAAGACCTCGCTTCAATTAAGATATACCTCTGGAAAGTTTATCTGAGCATTTGTGATCCTGTGCAATTTTTCCTGGTTTCTGACCCAGCTACGTTCCCGGTGATTTCTTCCTTAATTCAAGACAATTATGATTCAATAAATGTTTAACTTAATGTAGTTTAGCTTGTTTTTATTTTCCAGCCTTAATATGTACCTGCAACTGTAAGCACCAGTTGAGTTAAGGCAGAATCATTGCTGTGTGGACAATCCTTCTTCTTCACCTATACTTGAAACACAGGTATATAACATGCAAACATGGGGCCTGATTCATTAAGGATCTTAAATTAAGAAGTTTCTTATTTAAGTCTCCTGGACAAAACCATGTTACAATGCAAGGGGTGCAAATTAGTTTTCTGTTTTGCACATAAGTTAAATACTGACTGTTTTTTCATGTAGCACACAAATACTTGATAGCTTATTTGTACACTGAAATTTAAAGTTGATATTTGTGTGCTACATGAAAAAACAGTCAGTATTTAACTTATATGCAAAACAGAAAACTAATTTGCACCTCTTGCATTGTAACATGGTTTTGTCCAGGAGACTTAAATAAGAAACTCCTTAATTTAAGAACCTTAATGAAACAGGCCCATGGAGTCTACTACAATAATTTTAAGAGACACCCAATATTCCCAGGGCTACATGTAGAAAGAACAGGTGAAGTACTGTATACACTTCTGCACTGAATCCTGTGGTGGGATGACATATTTACCCCATTTCATACTTGCCAACTTTCTCACTCTCCCCTCTGGAAGATCCCAGTGGTTAGGTCAAGTGGCAATTGCAGAAAGTAGGCAGGATGCAGTAAGGTGGCCTGCTTTCCCGGGAGAGGTACACAGAATTTGTGAGTCTCCTGGACATTATGGGAGAGTGGGCAAGTGTGCCCCATGTGTATATGCAGGGTTAGAGTGGACCTGGAACACACAGAACACAGTTACAGCACTTTTTCCCCTGCTATTCATCACTGCTCATAACTGTCTGTGGAATACACAGTGAAGCAGCAGTGTGGCTAACTTGTGTGTGCAAGATCAACGAGAGTAAGTTCTTTACAACTGAGGTCTTGTCATACCTTCTAGAATGTAAGCTTGTGAGCAGGGCACTCTGTTTGTTAACACACAGGGGTATAATTACTAAACTGTGGGTTTGAAAAAGTGGAGATGTTGCCTATAGCATCCAATAAGATTCTAGCTGTAATTTTGTAGAATGTACTAAATAAATGGTAACTGGAATCTGATTGGTTGTTATAGGCAACATCTCCACTTTTCCAAACCCGCAGTTTAGTAAATATACCCCCAGTCTTGTTTTATTACTGTGTATTATGCCCCAGTGCAGTACATCTTCCCTCCAGCCTCTGCCACCCCTCTCAGCACCCGTGTGCTGTGCATGTGCACACAGGCTCACTGCTCAGCTACTCTCTGTACTGCTGTAACTATGCACTAAATAGGATGTTCTGCACATGATCACTGTTTGTGCGAAAACCAGCACCCAGGACTAGTAGAAACAAAGTTTAGCAGGAGTACTTGCAGAGAACAGACGAAAGATGCCAGCCTGCGGGCAAGTTTGTGGAAAAAGTGAAATCTATATATCATCAGTATAATACGTGATAATATGTTACCTGTATATTGTATGATTTTTTCAGTGATCTTTGTGCTATGTTCTCCTTATAGTATTCAGGACAGAATGTATTGTTTGTATGTTGCAGTGTTTCTACATATCGGTTGCTTAGGCTAATGGTTTTGTGTTTTTTGTCTGTCCAGCTTATTCAAACAAATAAACTATTACTGTTTGACCTATATACAACTGTATATGTGTATGTATGCATGTGTGTATGTATATGGTTTTATCAAATGTTAGTTTCTGGGCTATAGTATTTTCCATATTTTTAAACTTTATTTTAAGACAAGCATTTTTAAAGTTACTTACATGCATATGCTCTTTCACTATATATTTGGATTTCTGTTGTTAAAGGTGTTTATAAAATGTGTGTATATACAGATCTCTTTGGGTGGAGCTGTGGTTGGGTGATGACAAGCTGCGTGTCATCCTACACCGCCTACTGCTTCTTGCATAGGAAATAGGGTCCCCGCACCTTGTTTCTGGACTCAAGTACTGTGTTTTGTTGTCTTCTACCTCCCAACTTGGAGGGGCAATTTAGATTCTGGGGGACTGATCTGATCTGATTATCCCCTATATGGGGCAGCACGGTGGCTAAGTGGTTAGCACTTCTGTCTCACAGCGCTGGGGTCATGAGCTCAATTCCCGACCATGGCCTTATCTGTGTGGAGTTTGTATGTTCTACCCGTGTTTGCGTGGATTTCCTCTTGGTGCTCCTGTTTCCTCCCACACTCCAAAAACATACTAGTACGTTAATTGGCTGCTATCAAAATTGACTCTAGTCTCTCACTGTCATCGATGTGTGTGTATGTGTTAGGGAATTTAGACTGTAAGCTTCAATGGGGCAGGGACTGATGTGAATGAGTTCCCTGTACAGCACTGCAGAATCAGTGGCGCTATAAAAATGGTGATGATGATGATGACTGTCCCAGGGGTGGCAGAACACAGTAAGACCTGTAAGCATAGCAGGTGGAACTCTGAGCACTGTTCTCCACATAATGTCAGGTATACTGAGATCTATATTAAGGTATACTTTACTTATTATATACTCCTCTTTAACAAATATTAACGCATGGTACCCAGAGCATAAGAACAGATGTAAAGAATCGCATCTGATATGTTCAAAATAAGGACCAGTAATGTGCAGTTGGTCAATATTGAAAAACAGGGACATTTCCAGGGACAACTCTTTAAAACCTGGGACTGTCATTTAGCAACTATGCACTATAAAGAAAGCACATGTCGTTTTGTAACTATCGCAGTTACCATGAGGAAACCTTTTCATGGATACATGGACTGACATTGATACTTGATGTGATTTGTCCTGTATGTGCCACACACATTTCTTTTTGGTCATCCAGCACATATGTTAAGTGTTAAAGATGTAATGATTTCAGTCATTGTATATACTTTTTAGGGTTATCATATGTTATACAGAAGTAGTCTCCGGGGAGGGCACAGCTTCAGCATAAGATTAGCCACTAAGAATTGTACAGCCTGTGGACTTTGCACGGACAATCCTATATATATATATATATATATATATATATATATATATATATGTATATGTAACAGAAATGCTAACTCACACTGCTATACATAGATCACTGATACAATAGACATTCAGCTGAGCAGCTTGTGCGTATCCTTGTGCTTCTGGTATATTGGACCTTCTGGTCTTCCGTAGGTACAGCTGAGTCACGTGACTGCAGGCATAGAGGAAGCAGCACTGACAGCAGCAGCAGTCAGAGAGGAGAGTTTATGTCCCTGGAGATCAGTGCTGCTCACTGCTGCCTTGTGAGTCGTCTGTTATTATGTACTTGTTGTCACTGCATCATAGTGCAGGCTGACTGCAGCCCCTGATTCCAGCTATTGTAGAACTGCAAGTATCAGCATGCCTTTATAGAGGGGCAGAACATGCTGGCAGCTGTATGATCTGAATGTGCTTGTTCATCAACATCAGCAATATAGTATCTGAGGCAGTGAAGTCAGTAAAAAGTATTATTTGTCCCCATCCTTTGAGATTTGTTATGTCTTTAGTGTATGACCTCCCCCTTTTCTGCGTGTAAATGCAATGTCATCATACTTCATTAACTTAAATGTCTTATAAAATATGTTGAAATTATTACAGAGAATTGCAGGTATAAGGAAATGTTGTTTTGATACAAGAACTATACCCTAAACATTGGTATACAAAACCCAGTTTGGAGATTAAGTGTTTGGAAGGCAGTGACTTAATATGGAATCTGGTGTAAAACGTAATACTACCAGATATTAGACAGTTTCTAGGTAATAAATTACATATCTGATAAGGTCCAGCAGAATCGAGCACAATGTCTTTATTTATGCATCAGCAAACATGCAGCAGCACGTATACTGACTAGAATAAAAGTAACCTATTTTAACTTGGACTAAAGTCACTTTGGTTCTGTGTCCCAACTATTAAAACTAGATTATACCTGAACTACATAAGGAATTGAATAATTCTGTTATTATTATTATCCATTACTTTCACTTCCACTTTCATTAATGACACAGAAAAGTGGCAATATCATAATATTGATTAACATTTTCAATTTCCCACCTTCTTATTTTTATTTTGTGCAGCATGTAATGTCAGAGCAGTATAGAAAGGCACAGGGCATCACACAAAGGCATATAGTATCACATAGCAGAATGACACCAAAAGGTATATTTACTAAATTGCAGGTTTGAAAAAGTGGAGATGTTGCCTATAGCAACCAATCAGATTCTAGTTATCTATTTCATTCTACAAAATAACAGCTAGAATCTGATTGGTTGCTATAGGCAACATCTCCACTTTTTCAAACCCGCAGTTCAGTAAATATACCCCTAAGTGTGATTAAGCAGCACATTGTTCAGGTCACTTATGAGAATGTAGTTAAGTAAAGGTGACATAGCCTGTATAAATATACTTGTAAAAGAAAAATGTTTTCAGGGGGAAAAGTATTTCTTGCAGTGTCTCACCAGTCGCATTTACTTTTATGTACAAAACATATTGTTAGATTTTGTTTCTGTGTATATTGATTACTTCTTTTTTTTATTTCCAAGGCTTCTATATAAGTGAGTGATTGTTGGGCAGAGATTCATTTAATCTCATCCAGTGCTGTCAGTGAAGGTAAGGAATGTGTTACTCGGCTGTTTATTGATGGGAATATCTGTGTTATTAAAATGGTAAAGACAAGTAATAATGTTTGCAATGCACCAGACTACTTTAGCGATAATGTTTACCACATGGATGTCCCCATTGATCTTAAAATGTGGTGTATGGAAAGCCTGAAAGCCTAGAGAGGGAACATATGCTTAAATATTATTTAGAATTTATATTCTAGCCAACCTTACAAAACTGTTCATATTGTTGTCTACTTAAAATTGTCTTATTTGGCATTTCTTGATGCCACTCTAGTGGCTACATCAGAAGACAGGCATAAAAAAGTATGTCTTAATTTTGGAATTACAAGTCCCAGGATACCTTGCCATTGCTATCTGTAAACAGTAATGGACTGCATTATTCAGGCCCCAATAGCAAACCCAATTATAAGATCCAGTTATGGCATTGAACACGTTATATTTTATTATTATATAGAATATACCAGCAGTTCCATACAAAATCTGCATATCTGATGATTGGCTACCATGGAGGGAAACAAACTCACTTTTCTCATTTTATACTTATGGCAAACACGCTACCATGCCTCATTGAGACTTGTAGCTTATCATGGCCGTCACTAACACTAGGCAAAAAAATGTGGTTGCCTACAGGGCCAATGTTAGGGGACTCCTTAAACACTGACTGAATGACATTATGTTATTCATTCAATGTTTTTTATCTTCCTAATGGGGCCCCAAACTGAGTGCTGGCTACCTTGGGATTTAAATTAAACACACCCCTTCCTGATTGGCTAATGATGAAAAAGAGGGGGGTGTTTAGTTATGTAAATATTTCTGTCAAGCCCTCCCTTGCCACTTCTTATCTTATAGAGCAAACAAACAGGAGGTGGATGTCATTCTGTGTGGTCATGTGACCATACACTTCACCTGCTACTCTTCCGTGTCTCACTGCACGGTGCCATGCTACCAGCCTATTACTGACCGGGAGAAGCAGGTGATCACCTGACCATGCAGACTGAAATCCGACTCCTCTGCCCACCTGCACTAGAAGATAAGAGAGGGGAGAGAGAGATTGTAATTCACTCACCAGCTGGCTGTAGAACAGAGTGGGCGATGAGGGGGGAGGGGAATTAATGGGGAGGGTGAGAATGAATTCTAGAGTAGAGAGGGGAGGTTACTAAGGAGGCTGAGAGAGGAGAGTATTAATAACAGGAGAAAGATAGGATGCTATGGGCAAGTTCAATTGCAGGGAACAGGCATGATGGTGGGGGAGCAAAAATGGTAAGTGAGAGGTCTGTGGTGAAGATATGAATTGATGGGGAGGGTGCAATGAGGTAGAAATTATGGAGAGGGGGAGTGAATTACAGGGGCTGTGATGGAAATGAATGACAAGGAAGAGGGCCACAAACATACATAATGTACACACAGTGCAGCACGACAGAGCCGAGCACACCTAGCACTGGAATACAAAGAAATAAGTAGATGGAATAAACAGAAGGGTATGGAGGTGGATGGCAAGTCACATTGGCATGACACCCTAAGAGTGAGGGGCAGGGGGCATGCACTGAAGCTTCTCCTAGGGAGTTTAGTACCCTAGCACTGGTCCAAGGACCCTCTAGTAACTTCAATGGCCAGTACAGGCATAATAATGCTCCATCGAAAATGCTGATATTTCTGTGATGTCACATGCTCATGTATGAT